>NC_088931.1:12052500-12062500 GCF_038396675.1 Hydra vulgaris
TTTAATTGTTAATTGAAAAAAAAAATTAAACCTAAAATATTAAGATATTATGAGTATTTTCAATAAGTAATGCTGTGAAGCTATTAAATTGTTTTAATGTTATAGGAGGAAACTGCTCCTGTGAAAAAATATAGAGGTATCCATTTTGGTAAAATGACTTCAAGGCGTACAGATTTTAAAGGTATTTGAATTTCAGTTTTAATATAAAGCTTTATTTCTTTTTTATTCTAGCAACTTTCATATATTGGAACAGCTCTATTAGTGGAACATTAAATTTTATTTTGAAAATAAAGTTATTTTAGAAATAAAAGGAAGGTTTTTATATATAAATTTAGAATATGAATTTAAAATTTAACTCCATTTAAGTGGTTAATTAATCTTTTATTTAGTTAAATTTTAAATGCTGTTTATAAATGTATAAATAAACATATTTAGTGTTTAATATTTCTCTGATAAAAAAAATAATTACTAAATCATTAAGCTCAGCTTTATTATTTTCAGCAATATTAGGTCTGCAGTAGTAGATCTGCAGTAGTAGATTTGCAGTAGTAAATCTGCTGTAGTAGGTGTAAGGTAGGAGGTCTGCAGTAGAAGCAGGGTTGAAAAAAAAAACTTTTTTTTTGAAAAACAAAAACAAAACAAAAAAACAGTTTTTTTTTTTATAAAAACATGGTGTTTCGTTTGAAAAATTAATTTAATATACCTTCTTTTAAAAAAAAATTTTTTTTGTTTGAAGAAGGATATTAAGTTAAATTTTCATTTAAATATAAACAATGTGTAATTTACTTAAGTGAATTTCCTTCTTTAGTCATGGCAAAATAGTTTTAAGTTTTAAACAGATGCTTTACTAACACTTTTTTAAGTTGGAATAAGGTGTTATTGTGTTATCAATTTAAATATTTTTAGATAATCTCTATAGATTGTTTCTGAATAGAGAAAAATGTTCCTTATGCATCTCAACTCTATACTTTTTATTGGTTAATTTATGGGGTATTCAATGTGATACTCTTTTCCTTTTTTTAAGCGAGTTGAGAAAAATATAATTTATTGTAAAATGATGCTAAGGCATTAATTAATTATTTCACAATTTTTTTTTTTTTTGATTGTATAATATATTGCATGAGGTTTCAATAACAATTTGAAATTGCTAGATATTCTTGAAAATGTTTTTAAATTTTTCATATATCTCTTTAATAATGATTATATTGGTATTTTGATTTGAGCACTTGAACTAAATATTTTCATGATAACTTGATGTATTGTTTAAGTTAGTTTTGTGGATATTGTGAACTGCAGTAACTATTTCTTTTAATAATTGTATAAATTTATTATTAGACACAGTTTTTAATACCATTTATTCTTAAATACTATTTAAATTCATTATTCCTCCATGAACTCAATCCTACATAATCATTAGTTTCTCTCCTTTTAATATATGAGCCCAATAGTTAAAAAAGTTCATGCAGTTCCTTCTCCAAAAGCTAATGTTTTTAACAATCTTTCGATGTCCATTATAATTCCAAAATTGAAATATTTTTGATTTTTCTTGTTTAAGAAACTTGTTTTTAGAAGTAACTTTATGCTTTTAAATAATTACATTTATATTAAACATTTACACTAAAGAGATATAGTTAAATTTGTAAACATAGTCCCTTGTTTTACTTCTCTTTTTAAAATTTTTTCTTAATTTGGTTCAAATCAACATTGTTTTAAATGGTTCAAACTCTTATTTAAACCATTGGTTTAAACCATTTGATTTAAATTTATCAACCCTGAGTAGAAGGTTGTAGTAGTAAAGCCACATGCAGAGTAGTTTGACTTTACTAATTACTACAACCTTTTGTTATTGAAGTTATGTTAAAAATAATTTCAATTATATTAAATAAATAATGTATAGTTTTAAATAGTGTTCCATTGAGCTTAGTTCTTAGATCTTATGAATAAGTATGAGTCTTACGAATAAATATAAATCTATGCAAAATTTTAAATATAATATTTTTTAATGAATAGAAATAAAAAAACAGTTAATCTTTTGATATGTGTTAAAATCTATTTTAATATTAAATAAAAGTATTTTATAAATCAGAAATATTTCTTTTTTTAAAGTTTAACAATAAAATTTTAAACGGTTTTGTGTGCATTTGTAATATTAAAGAAATATGATGGGAAATAGTCAAAAAAACTAATATTAAAGTAATAATGAGGTTAATGATGAAATCATCAACTTAATAGTAAAGTTGATAATGTTGAGGTATCATCATCAAAAAATTTTCATTTCAATACAAAATTGAATCACAAATTATTCACTATAATCATTTAGGTAATGATGGACCAGGTCCTGGGAATTATGATCCATATAAATACAAGTTAGCAAATGAATGGGTACTTTTAAAATTTAATTTTCTTTAAATTAGTCAGTTTTCAATGCATTGTTTTTTTGCATACTAAAATTCTATTTATGCAGTTTTATATTTTATTTAGACATTAGAAAGAGAAAAAAAACGTGTTAATTCAAAAGTATTTTTATTCTTTATTATTTTATTTCAAACTTTTTTTAATTTTACATTTTTTGTACTAATATTTGGTTATTTTTTCAATGAATGATTTTTAGCCTAAATGCTATTATGACATTATCATATTTAGCTTTCACATTATTATGAGACAGTTGTTTTAGTGTCTGTGTTATCATAAGATTATTGTTTTTAGCTTCCACACTATCAAGAGAATATTATTTTTTGCTTCCATGTTATCATAAGATTATTGTTTTTAGCTTCCTCGTTATCATGAAATTATTGCATTGGAGGAAAATAAAAAGGTTGAAGTTTAATTTTAGAATTGTTGTTTGTGCTTATATTTTTAAATTTTTATTTAAAATGCATGCATTTAAGAAAAGGCCTCTTTTTTTCTTCTTAAGGCTTTTCCAGGACCTGGTCAGTATGAATTGCCAAGTCAATTTCAAAAAGAGAAAATTAGTGAAAACGCTTCAACACCCCCTTTTGGATCAAAAGCTAAGGTAAATGTTTAATAAATACATAAATTTACAAATTGATATATTGTTCCTAATGTTTAGATATTTTTGAAATTATGATCAAAACTTGTTTAAGACCATAGTCAGTCTTCTGTTTTGTAAGATAGTGAAACAGTGTCAGACAAGTTATTGGAAAGTAGTACAGTATAGTGACAAATTCAATGAATTGATAAACAATTGATAAACCGTACATAACAAATGAAAAACATAAATGGTTATATAGCAATAAACAATGTTAAATGATAAATAATAATTATTAAAAAATTGACATAATACATTTGCTATAATTGGGTGCTGTGTTCAATTTGTACGTGTTGAATTATTTTTTGTTTTAAACAATACATTCCTTTAGCCAACAGTGAATTATGTTTTCTACAATATGTTGTTTTCTTCAAATTATTTTATATTTTTTATCAGTATTTAGTATATAGTTTATGTGCAGTTATCTAATAGTTATCTATACAGAAGTTATTAACTATTTATTCAAAAATCAAACCTTTTTTTATAATTATCTATTTATCACAAATATATTTTGAATAAAGTTGTTACATTGAGAATATTTAAAAATAGTAATAAGTACTAGTATGAGATATATAAGTTATAAGATTTATAAACAATACTTTTCTGAAAATAATTAAAGACAGCAGTTTTAAAATTTTAGAATGATTTATAAGATTTTAGTTTAAAGGGAGATTGTTCCATGTTTTTATGCTTTTATATGGTATGGATTATTAGTTTGATATTTAGGTACAGACTTAAATTTGCATGCACATTGTAGAATATAATTACAATTTTCTCTATAATTAAAAAAAGTTGATGAATGCAAGAGGTCATTATAATTTTATTTTCAAACAAATAAGCAATTTGATAGTTGAATAAGATCACACAGTTTAAGGACTTTAGATAAAAAATAGAGTATGTTAGAGTTCAAATTAGTCAGAATATAAAGTATGAATAGAGTATGTTAGAGTTTAAATATGTGGGAAATAAATTAACTGTAGAGTTTTATATTGAAGAGAAGTTAGTATTAAGCAAACTATTTAGATTGTCCTTAAACTTAAAAAGCATATCTGACATGAGAGTGAAATATAGCATGATATATATTAAGTTTCATGATTAACATAACAACAGATTTTAGTTAACATGCTGTTCGATCTGTTTAATTTGAATGCTAAGTTTTGAAGATGTGATGCAAAAGATAAATTATTTTGATTCCAAGATATTTAATATTATAGATAAGATTTATTTTATCCCATTTAATCTGAAATTTAATTTCTTATTTTTGTTTAAATAGATTTAAAAATAATAGCTTCAGCTTTTTTCAGAGTTTAAGGGTAATTTAAGTAATTTGTTATTTAGGTAAATTTTTAAGTAATTTGTTATTTAGGAACAAGTTGGTGTCATCCACAAAGTGATAAGCAGTTGAAAATTTAAGTGAAATATTGATCAAAATTAGAAAAATTAATGGTTCTAAAACCAAACCTTTTTGAACACCATTAAAAGATTTAGCTAGTTCTGAGTTGATACAATTTAATGAAAAAAGTTGTGTTCTATTAAAAAGATAAGAGAAAACTTGAGAAAAAGAATACCCCTAATGCTGTAGTGTTGCACTTTGTCTAGAAGGATTGTGTTCTCTATCAAATGCTCTTCTTATGTCAATAAACATTTCACACACAAAGTGTTTTTTTTTAAGGGCTTATCTAATTTTCTCTGTTGTTTCTATTAATGAATGAGTTGTTGTTAAAGCCATATTGGTGTTTGTTAAGACATTTATATTTCTATAAAAATTCTGGAATTCGTGGAACATTGTTTTTTCAAACAATTTACTTAAGATGAAAAAAAGAGAAATAGGTTGATAACTGGAGTAGTCCAGAAAAGAATCCATTATGTGTATAGAAATTACCTTGGTTTCTTTAAAAGCTTCTGGAAAAATACCATTTTTAAAAGAGTTATTCATCATAGTTCATAGAGGTTTGGAGATTATGTGAGATATCAGCATCAAAAGAAATGTTAGTAGTATTGGGACCAAAATTTTTTTATTTTTAAGAGTAACTTTTATGGGATTAGATCATTTTCAATCATGGGATCACTGACTACAGATTTTTTTAAATAATTTGTCTTGAATAGTTGCAAAATAGTTATTAAATTTTAGCAATACTGCTATGATCTGAGATGACATTTTGAGAATAGAAGACTTAGTATTATTAGAAGATTTGATGTTTATGATTTCTTGAATCCATTCCCAAGTATTCGTAACATTATTGAGGTTGTTATAAAAAAAGTACAATTTTTTAGAATATTTTTAAAAATTAATAATTTCATTTCTGTATAACTTAAATTTAGTAAATAATAGACTTTTAGCATTGAATTTTTTGATCTGGTAAAATATGTTATTTGCAGAAATAGATTTAAAAGGTATCAGAGGTTATCCAGGATTTAGATAAAAATTTGGTTAGCCTTTTTGTTAGTTCTTTGTAGGGAGCATAGCGGTTTAATACTTTTTCAAAAGTTTTAAGGAAAAATTTTATAGATTCATTTATCTTATTATCTTCTTTATTGTTAAGTTTCCAGTTTTAGAAATTTCTTGGATAAAAGAATTGAAGTCAAGTTTTTTAAAGCTTCTAAATGTTTCAGTTTTTAAACAAATTTTGCCATTTAGCCAGAGATTGAAGTTTTAAGGTTACCAGAAGATTTCAGAAGGGAATGAATTTATAAAAATGTTATCAATAAGGGTTTTGGTTTTTGTAATAACACATGTAGGAAGTAAGGAATGAGAGCATTAGGATTTAAAATAATTAGAAATGACAAATGATTTAGTTATATAAATTTATGTTAAAATCACCCATTAGTATAATATTTTTTGTTTACTTTTCAAAGAGAGGATTAAAATGGCTAGATATAAATTCAGTGGTGTTTAAAAAGAAATGTCAATAAATGCATCCAAAAATGGTATTACTCTTAAGTTAATTTATTATTAAAACAAAAACAGATTTTAGAAGTTGAAGACATAAATTAGGAGGTCACTACAAGTTATGTAATTATAATTTGAAATCAGGTAAAGAAGTGCACTACCTTATTTTGACTCTCCTAGACAATGCTCCATGTTAAATCCTTGTATGGTAATGTCATTTATATTAGAATCTTCTGCATATAAATCAGACTCAGTAGTTCTTATCATCACAGTAGGAGTATTAATGGTACTAATAAGACTAGAGATATAATTGATATGAAAAATCAATTGTAAAGAAATATTGAGATAAATTGATTGAGAAGAAATATTAAGATAAATTTCTGTATAAGTAATAATTGATTTATTTATTTCATTAATGTCAAGGTATTTGCATTTAGTTGTTGTATTAAACATGTTGTTCATGTTTCTAAATAAATTTTTGATGTAATCAGGGGGGTAGGGGGTTACTGAGATTCTATTTTATTAGGAGTGTTCTTGCAGGGAAGAGTTAACTTAAGTTCCAGATCAAAGAGCATGCCAAATGGCATATTGTTTGATATGCACTTAGGGCAAAACTATTCATTAAAATGAAGATTATAAGTGTGTTTGTTAATTGTAATACATTTTACATGAATTTTTTTCATTGGCTCTATGATTATTTTTAACTAACATTAAATAGTTAGAAATAAATGTCGAAAACCGTAAATTAGTAATTTTAATAATAATAGTAATAAATAATAGTTACAAATAAAATGAAAAAAAAAATAAAAAAAATAGCTACATTGACAAATTTTCTGATTCTTTATTGTTAAAATGAATATTTAACTTTTAAAATTGTTGATTTTTTTTACTTTCTTGTTTGTTTACTTTTTTCCTCTTTTTTTTTTTATTTCTTTGTTTTAGTTTATTAAAGTATTTTTTTTGTTTTTTAGTAACTCAAAGTTCTTTTTTTTTTCTTTTTTTCTTTTTCTTTAAATTTTTTTTTTAACATTTGTTTTACATTTGTTTTTTCAAAAGGTTTGCTTGAGCTTTATAATCTAGCATTTATAAGGAAATATATATTATACAAACATTTGTTTTTCTTTATTCTATTATCTCTGCTTTTTTTATTGTTAAAAAAACATTTATATTCTGCTTTCTGATAATTCTTCTGAATGGTAATGTCAATAAAATCAATTGATTCAAAATAATTTGTTTTCATTTAGCGATTTCTTGAATCAAAAGATATTTCACCTGCACCTGGCTCATATGATGATCCAAGACATGCTTTTGAAAATTCTAGCTGGTAGATACTGTAAAATTTTGCTGAAAAAATATTGTCTTTTTAGATAGTCATTGTTTTTAAAATTATTCAGGTCAATCGGCTCAAAAAGCCCTTTTGGTCATACAGCTACTCGCTTTTTAAGTGATTATTATGCTTCTTCATCACCCGGTATAAATAAAATATCTTAATTATGTTTTACATTTATTTATTAAACAACTACTAATTTATAGTATGCTTAAGCTATACAAAAATTGTTGCGTCTTTATAAAATTTCATTTTAAATAAGTACTTTAATTTTTTAATTAAAAAAATAGGACCTGGTAGCTACTGTTATGATAGCATGAGTGCTATGTCAAAAAGAAAAGCTTTGTAATTTTTTTTTATTTATATGCTATGCAACATAAATATTTTTTATTCTTATTTTTTAATCTTTAATATAGCCAAAAAAACATTTTCACTGTTATTAAGAAAAATTTTAACTTTTAGATTTGTAAACATTAAAAAAGTTGGATTTGGTTCATCTGTAAATAGAGAATTGGCTTTATCAAAAAAAGAAGATAGTTTATTGCCTGGTACACTAAATAATATTTTTAATAATATTTTTATTACACTTAAAGTCAGCGCCGTACTATCGCAAGTGCAACAAGTGCAATCGCACTGGGCCCCCTATTAAATAAATTAGAAAAACTTCTCCAATACCATAAATTACTACGAATTAAAAGAAAAAATATTTTTTTTTTAGTTTCTGCACAGGGCCCCCAAAAGTTACTGCACGGCGCTGCTTAAAGTAATATATATGAATTTTTTCCTTAAAATGAGTTAACCATTTTTAAAAAATACATTATGTCTTAAAATAACACATACAAGTGTTATTACAAGATATTATGTTCTTAAAAATAGTATTGGCAGGATTTATATAGGATAAATAAAGTTATATGTATATATATGTATATATATATATATATATATATATATATATATATATATATATATATATATATATATATATATATATATATATATATATATATATATAAACATCTATGTTGTTAACCCTACTTATATATATGTTTTTTTTAGGTCCTTCTAATTACTTGCCTAAATCCCCTCAAATACTTTTTCCTAATAAAAACCATGCGGTTTTCAAATCCACAACACCTCGACTTATAAGTTGCACAAAAGATGTAAGTTTTTTTTTTAAAAAAGATTAAGTTTATATTCATATACAAGCTTTGTTACTTGCAAAAAAAAAAGTTTAACTAGTCACAAAATATTTTTAGGAGACATTACCATTTGTATCATATGAATCAGACAAAATGGACACTCATCCTTATAGTGAGTTTTTAAGCTATAAATAATATTTTAATTTTTAATATTAGACTATAATTTTTTAAGTAAATATGTAAAAGTATTATAATTTTTAAAGAAACTATATATCAATTATGTAGAAAAATTAATTGAGCAAAGAAAGCATCCTGGATGTGGGTTTTTATCCTCAGCAGAAAGATTTCATGATTCTTTCTTAATGACAGCTGACCTTGATAACCCAGGTATTAAATTATAATTTATTACAAAGACACTCCTTGGTAACCTAGGTAATAATGTATTAATCTTTTTAAATGACAAAAGATCTTGTTAACCCAATTAACGATGTAAAAAGAGTTTAAATAGCAGCTTTATAATCTAAGTATTTAATTTTTTTTGGTTGACTACTGACTAAATGAAACAATAATTTTTCTAGTTTTTTTATGTTGTGGTTTGCTTTTTTTACCTTTTTTTTTAACAATTTATGAAACTACTAAAACTTCTCAACTTTTAAATAGCACAGTATAAACACAAATTTCAAAACTTTTTTTCTTGGTCAAACAGTTTTTTTTAGTATGACAAGTATCATCATAAGATGAAACTTCTTTTGCAAGCAGCATTTGTAGCTAGAGGCTGATAGACTTTTTCTACTATTGGTAGTTCAACAAATAAGCATTGTCTTTTCAAGAAAATTGTTGTTGGTAGCTGTTTACTAGAATAACTATTTTTAGAACTTCTTACTTTTTATTTGTAATTAGTAAAAGTTTGACATCAAAGTAGTTTTGCTGGTTTTAGAGAAATTTATAACAATTAAGTATTTTACATCTCTTGCATCTATCTCTTTAAAACCTTTCAATATGGTGTAAAAGTTTATTATATATTTATATAGTTATAAATCAAATAAAAACTTTAACTTGAATAATCTTGAATTAAAAGTTTTGATCTTGGTTAACTAGTTATTAAAAAAATGCTATCCAAGGTAGAATGTGGTTTAATGCTTTTACAAACTGATTCTGAATGGATTGAGCTATTTGAGTGGTTGTTGGAGTTAACAGAAAGCAAAGAAGAGAGTTCAAGAAAGAGAAAGTGATTAATAAAAGGCTGTAAATTGTATGAGTCAGAAATTGTATGAGTCAAAAAAAGAAAAACCTTAAATTGTATGAGTCAGGAAAACTTGAAAACGGGAATATCTTTCAAAGCACCAATTTTCAAGGAAAAATACTAAACAAATAAAAGATTTGTAAGCATGAACTTACTGTTACAGTAAAAAAGTTGTAGCTTTGCTAAATAATGAGTCTGGCGAGAGTTTTGGTTGATGGAAGAAGTGATGATAGCTTTCTTGAGCAGTGACCAGTGAGATGCAACCTTTTGGGACAAAAGCTCAAGTTTAGCAGCAAGTGCAGCTTCAACAACATTTACAATGCGTTTTTGGACCTTGTTAAAAATGAGAGAA
>NC_088931.1:12067500-12310000 GCF_038396675.1 Hydra vulgaris
AACCAAAAACCGCCAACAAATTACAAATAATACCATAATACTTCTGTTGGTTCCTAAATTAAGCCTTATTCTTAGACGTGAGTTTCGAAAAGTTGGTATAAAAATAGTTTTTTATTTTGGAAGATCTTTATTAAACATGTTATGCCAAAATAAATCAAAGCTACCACCAAACAGTAATCCAGGTGTTTATCAACTTGAATGTACATGTGGCGCTTTTTATGTGGGTGAAACCAGAAAAAAGATAAAAACATGAATAGCTGAACATCAAAAAAATGTGACTAAAGTGAACTGGAAAGTGTCTGGAAATGTCGAACATGCAAACATTGCAAAGGTATAATTAATTGGAATAATTCTAAAACACTTTCAGTTATCCCAAATAATTAACGTAGAAAAATCAAGGAGGCAATTGAAGTAGACAGATTGCAATGCTATCCAAAAAATAAAATTCTAAACCGGGATAATGGCAACCTAGTTTGACTCACCATTGGAAACCATTTTTTGTTAAATTTAAGAAAAACTTTTATAACACTATGCAGCAACGACATCATTAATGTAAACAACAAATTTTTTGTAACATATTATAGTTTTAAAATGGCTACAAATATATGAGCTAAAATATCACATTTAAAATTTAAAAATTTTAATAAGTTAAATAAATAGTATGTCACCATATATGACGTCATTAAAAAAATGTATATATATCTCCTATAACATTTTACTAGTTTCATTATGTCTCAATTGGTTACAATTGGTAACAAGGTTACATTCTCTTGTTTTTAATTAGATATTATTTAAATTAACTTTGTTTATCATTGCTGTATTGCTAATACCATATTTACTTTATTTTTTATTGTAAAATAGCTTCGTCTCAACTGGTTACTTTGTCACAAAAAAAAAAAAATTCAATTCGCAACGTTATGTCTCAATTGGCATTTTTTTAAAAACTTTTAAATGTGTAACCAATTGAAACGTAACGTCAGGTTAAAAAAGCGCAGTTAAAATATGTCTCGAATACAGATTTTTTTTACGCTACGCTACGTCTCAATTGGTTGCACTTTTAAAAGTTTCAAAAAAGCGTAATGTAATGTAAAATAAAATCTATATTTGTGACATATTTTAATTATGTCTCAAATTTGAGACATCAATTTGCAATGTTATGTCTAAATCTTTTTTTTTAAACTATTAAAAGTGTAACCAATTGAGATGTAATGTAACGTAAATTAAAATATGTCTTAAATGCAGAATTTTTTTACGTTACATCTCAATTGGTTGTATTTACGTCACGTCTCAATTGGTTACTCTTGAGTCTATAATACAAGGGGTGAGAATGAAAGGAGGGTGGGTTGGAATTTTAGTCCAGGTCTAATTAACGGGGCGAGGTGTTAATAATAAAGGGGTGGGGGAATTTATAAATCCAAACTAATATTTTTTGCATAACATGCATAAAAATTTATGCATATTAAATAAATTATGAAAAAAAAGTTGTTAGAAAATGTGCATTTGACCACAAGCTATGCTAAAATTAAATAGTTTTAAAACTATTTAATTCTAGCGTCGCTTGTGGTCAAATGCGCATTTTCTAACAGCTGTTTTTTCATAATTTCAATAGAATTTATTATGTTGATATAAGTTTTATACTTTGGTGAAAAAAACATTGACAATTTTTAAAGCCTTGTATTATGGACTTGTATTATGGACACTTTTAAAAGTTAAAAAAATCCAAAAATTATTAAATATGTTATACTTAATGATTTTAAGATCTAATAAACATTGTATAAGGATTGCTGATCAGATTTTTTTGAAAGTGGTCTAGGAGATGATATCTACTTAAAAAGTAGGCATTTAGCTGGGTGATGCTTACTTTTTATGATCTTTATGTTCCTTGGTTTTAATCTGCACAATCTTTTTGTCAAAAAATTATTAAATTACATACAAAAGTATGAACATACAAAAGTTAGATTTTTAAGTTTTTGAAGTTTAGACTTACCCAGAAGAATTTTTCAACTTACCTATTTAAACTTTCTATTTAAAGAATTAAATAGTTAATTAATTTATATTTTAAGTAGTAATTAAGTAATAGTTTAATTCTTTAAATAGTAAAGTTCAGGTAAGTTAAATTATTCTTCCAGGTTTCAAAAAAAAAAAATTGAAAATACTTTCATTTTTTTTTTTTTTTGTACAAAAAAAAGTTAAATGTTCAGTTTCAAATGGTGACTTTGTCACGAAAATTGTTTTTTGCACTTTCAAAGTTTTAATAAACCCACAAGCAAAAATATACATAAAATGTCAACCAATATTTTGAGTAACAGTTTATCTATAAATTTAATTTAGTTGAATTTACTATTGAGTTTATAACTTGTTATTTGGATTGCTTGATTAGTTTTTTTTTTTTTTTCTTAATTGTTATATCTATTTACACTATACTTCAAATATATAGTTCTATTTACATATTCTTATATACAGTTATATATTCTTATATATATTTTCATGTGCTTATATATGAGTTTAAGTATATTTTATATAAGTATATTTTTATATACTTATATATGGAGATTAGGGTTATGATTTTTTTTCAACCCCATGCTTCTGTACTGTAGTTTGATGAACTTTTACCTAAAAAGCACGAAATGAACTATTATTTGCATATCTTTTGAAAAAAGTTCACGCCGCCATTAAAAAATCGATTTTGATATAAGTACTACTATGTATTCAAATTTATTTAGAATGTCATAGTCATTTAATACAATAAATTTTCAATCCAACCTTGACTCAAACTATTGACCTTGCTCTTGCTTGTTGCTTAGAAGGAACAGAAGGTGCAATTTGTCTTTATTTTTGCATGATGAATAAATTTCCTTCATTCGAGCTTAAAGCCATTTTGTATAGATTCAGTACTTCAGCCAAGTTATTAAAGTCGTTTTCATTGTACAGTTGGTCTGTAAACCAATGGTCTGCCCAGCCATAGGATATAAATCGACAGAGAGTCGATTTATATCGTATGGCTGGGCAGACAATATAATTTTCATATCATCTCTCCAGCCTGATGTTTCGAGAATTACTTCTATTCTGTTGTCAAACTGTGTTTTCAGTTGTTTGTACTCCTTCAACAGTTGAGATACAAATGTATATTCGATGTTCGGTGATTGTGTTTTACTTCCAAGTTCTTCATCCATCACCAAATGGAGGATTCTATCTAATACATGGTGTTAACAACTGATAAACTGAGGTTTGTTGATGCGTTTCTCTGAAAATTCGTTGCAATATTACAACAAAACCATTCTTTTTTCCTTTGTTAACGCTGGTGGTATCTACAACAACCATCTGTATTGAATTCCATAGGTGAAATTCATCAAGGACTTTAGCAATTCCTTGAGCAACAGTTTTTCCCTTGCCATCTACCAAGCCCAGGACATCCAATTTGATTTCTCTTCTTTCATTTTTAAGGATGATCACTTGATAATCGATTCCGTTGATGTGCTTGCCATAAAAGTGTAAGGACCAACTTTCCATATGCAACTTTTCAATCATTTCTTTTTTCAGCTTGATTGCCTCTTTGATTGTTGACTTGTAAATAGCTGATTGACATCGAGTTGGGATGTCAATGCCTTCACAAGCCAATTGCTTGTATTTGTTAGCAGCTTTGTTTGTTGATACTCTTGTGTAGGTCACCAAGTTGACTGCAATTTTGCTTTTATGATGTTTTCTGCTTGGTGTAGAAGTAGTCTCATCTTCTTCTTCTTCATCATTTTCATATTCACTGTCATTTGAGGTCGGTAAAATATTGCCAACCTCATTTCTATGTTTTATGGTAATCCTTTTGTGTCAAATTCTTTTGCTGACCTGATGCTGACCTCTACAGTTTAAGGTCGGTCAATTTATTGTCAGAATACATTTTTCCTAGTTCTGAGTGCTGATTTATATATATATATATATATATATATATATATATATATATATATATATATATATATATATATTTTCAAGTCAGAGCATAAAACACTCAAGTTCAGTTATATACTTGAGGACAGAAATGCACCAACTGTAGATAGTGCACTGCACAATGCTGATCTTGTGTGCAAAATTAGGCACCATCTAGCTATCTGACAATTCATTATAGGCAACAATGCACCATTTAAGATGGTTCAATGTACCATAAACTGTTAACTTCTTTATGAATACTGATGACAATGATGGAAAACAACAAGGCCTAAAAAACACTTTATATTTTTTAATTTAAATAAAAAACAAAACAAATTTATTGTCTCGAGTTTAATTAAGTAAGTTCTGAATAAATTTTTACTTTTGCAAATTTATTTCTTTTTTTAATAGCTAAACAAACAATAGACTTTGAAACGCTTCACAACACTTTAATGTTTTCAAATTAGCAGGCATCTTAAAAAAAACATTATCTTGCTGAATTTATGTGATTACTACTTATGTTTTAGCATGAAAATAATAAAATAGAATAAATAATGTAGATAATAAAAATGTGATTAAACTTTAAAATTAAAACTGCAATTTTTATTCTACCTAAATTTATATAATAACTAGATCTTATACATGGCCAAGAGTAGGTTGACATGTGGCCACTATTAGGTCATTATTTATGGGTAACAAAAACAACAATAATGTGAACATAAACACTACCAAGCGAAGTAATTTTAATTTCAAATCAAAGTAAAATGTTTTTATTAATAGGATAAAATGTTACAATTGAATTAAATTTTATGATTGCTATTAAACAAGATAAACGTTTTTTTGCATTTTTGTTTTCAAGAATATTTGCCATAGTATATACAAAATTAGTATAATTTTCAAACTCAGATAAAATAACGTAGCAATGATCTTATGTAACTAACTGAGGCTCCAAATATAAAAGTTGGATTATATTTTCATTTAAAAAAATTTGGAAAACCACTAAATATTTAAGACAATAAACTTCTTTGAAAAGTGGCCAGGAATTGGTGCTGGCCAGGTATAGGTGGTTTTACCCTATACGCAAACACTTAAAAATAAGTGTTTGCGTAAATAAAATAGGGTAAAACCACCTATAACAGGCAATAATGATTCCAAGGCTGACAGAGATGTTACTAAATCAAACAAGGATGTGAAGAATACGGCTCCACGCAGAATGCGCAAACTGCCAAACAGATACAGTGAACTTGTTATGTCATCAAATGACAAATGCTTAACAGTGCTGCTGCTGAAAGTTTTTGACCTAGTCCTCTCTGTCGCAGCTGATAGCCAACCTGCACCAATTGATCTGGCATTGGGGACACAGTCACAGTCAGCATGGAGCCAACACCAATTGAAATCATCCTCAAGGACGCAATGGCAGCTGATATCCAGCTTGCACCGGTTGAATCCAGCATTGAGGAAACAATCACACCCGAACATCTAGCCAGTATCATTCAAAACCTGCATCGAGCACGTAGTAACAGCTGACTTCGAGACACCACCAATTGAGTCAGACATCGAGGATGCAGTCGAACTGACTTTGAGCCTCCACCAATTGAGTTGGACATCAAGAACATAGTCACAGCCGACATCCAGCCAGCATTACTCAAAACCTGCAGTGAGGACACAGTCGCAGCAGACATCAATGCAGCACCAATCAAAACCTGTTTTGAAAACATAGTAGCCAACTGCCAAAAATGAATATTGATTATTATCATACCCACTGAACATAAACTGTTTTTTGAGAATCTGCCTGTATCAGTCGCAATCACTAAAGACTTTATTGATGACGATTCCAACAGTGAAAAGACTGAATGACAGTGATAGCTCTGATTATAAAAGTTGTCAACGTTGTAATGCTGTATGAAAGTTGCAAATAATAACAAAATAAAGTTGATTATAATTTTAATTATTTATTGTCATTGGGCATTATTTATTGTGTGTATGGTTTGTGTAATGCATAGCAAGCATGCAGTATAGCAGTTATGTTGGTGCATAATGGCATTCATTCTGGCATTGATACACAATCATTAATTAAGAAAAGAAGGCATCTTCTGGTACTAGGTTGATTAAATTTTGCTAAAAATAATAATTGACTATTAAAATTAAGGGTTTGACAATATTAATTGTATTTATATTATTTATGTTATTTTAAAAAACTTTAAAAACCAATAATGTTTTGAGTATAAACATTTTTCATGTGCATTCAAAGTTAGTTTTCTCATTTTCTCCACTAACCAAAAAACCTAGATGGTGCATTCTTGCTTTGAGGTGACGATATATATATCAACCATTTATTTAAGAAAATTGACAATACAAAAATTCTTTTAGTGTTTTGTTGAACCGCTTTGCAACAATTACTGCTTGTATTCACAGAAACATTAACTAAATGTGCAGTCTTTCTTTAAGAGCGATTCGGATGTTTTAATAAATCAGATATTTCTGAAATTTTGATGTTTTAACAAAGCAAATAAATTCTAAAATCTCTTTTGGTATATCTTTAGTTTTTTAGATACCAAAGTATTTAAAACCCTTGTTTAATCATAATTTCAGTGGAAAGTAAAATGTAAATAATAATTTGGCCACCCACTATCAGGGTTGGGGTCATATACTTTTGATCAAATGCAAATACTGTAGTTCTAGATTTCCAAATACAATTTCAAATTCAAATACAAATATATGCAATCAGCATTTTCCAAATACAAATACAAATATTTGTAATTTTGGTTAAGAAAAAATAAAAAGATTTTTTCAAGTCTGATAAACTAGTCTATTATATAGAAGAAAACAAGCCTTCTAACAAATATTCCTTAAAAAAAAATTTTAAATTTATTTTAATGTTAAAAATTAAAAGAAAAAACAGCAAACCCCTTGGTAATTTCACCAAATAACATTGCTTAACCTAGTATATGGAACTGCAAATACATTTCAATCAAATACAAATAAAAATATTTAAGATGTTTTTTTTACGAAATATAGTACAAATACAAATATGCCAAATTAGCCCATTTTTTACCAAATACAAATGTAGATACATATTTAACCCCAACCCTGCCCACTGTATACAGTGTGAATTGAATGTGCCATAATATAAAACCTGATTTCTTCCAATGTACACCACAACGATAAAATGGACATTAGGCTTTCCCCCTGGATGTGGTTATGGCACTCAATAACCTAATGACTACGCTGACACTCATGCACATGTTCATTTGGAAGCTCCACGATGCATGTCAGATCAGCGCTTGCTGAATATGTGCTTGAATCTAAAACCTCACTTCATAGCACATCATTCCACACTGGCACCGGGTCGTAGCACTTTTGGCTAAGAGTGATGGCTGATGGCTTATGGTGACTAATGTGTGCATTTGATCAATTTGAATCCATTCTGTAGGTCTTACGTCTGGCTCTAATGTGCTAGCCCATAAGTGAAAGAAGTTAGTGTGTTTAGCCTTCTATTCATGCAAAGTGAACGAAAACATAACGAGACCATAATAGACAACCAAACGGAACATAATAATGCACTACATCATCACACCTGTAGACATCAACAGTCTCTAAAATCAGTAAATCAAATACTTAATCTTTGTTGCATGTGATCTACACACAGAGTGACTAGAGCGTTAGTTGTTTCTCTCCTGCCCCTGAGTACCTGACTTTGTTCTTCTACTTCACAAAAGTCTTACCACTCATTTTATATTTTCTTATGATTTTTATTTTTTATTCAACGATGCCATCTACAATCTGTTTTTATTATTAGATCTCTCAGGTCTATGTAACTGGAAGGCTCTGTTAGTAACTTTTTGCGATCATAGTGTCAAATACAAATGTAAACACATATTTGACCCCAACCCTGCCCACTGTATACAGTGGGTATGTCTGTATATTAGGGATGAGTAATTTGAGTAATTTTTGAAATTAGGTTTGCCTGTGTTTTGAATCATTGTCTTTTAGTAAAAAAAAATAACCTTACTTTTTCTTTTTTTTTTAATGAGTCCTTGAGGTTCCTTTAGAAATCAAGAACTTGTGGAATCATAATATAAGAAAATTTTTTTTTTCTAAACTATGTCAACCTGGTACTCAAAAAGCACAATAAAATTCTAGTTTTGAAAAAAATAATTTTATTTCATGAAAACTTTTTGTTATAAAAGAAAATCGCAAAAATGAACCTAAAATTGTTTTTTAGCAAATTATGTAGAAAACAGGTTTTTAACAAGAACAAAAAATTATATTTTTTAAAGTTTTAATTTTAAATAAATAATATTTTCAAAATCACCTTAAAGTTCTGCATCTTTTGAGTAGATTGTTGACATAGTTCTGAAAAAAAAAATTTTTTCTAGTATAAAAACCCATCAAATTTTTTTTGTCCAAGAAGGAACCTCAAGAACTCATCTAAATCCAAAAATATATACTTTTTTCCTGTTATAACTAATAGAATATAATTTTAGTTTTATTTTTAAAATATATTTAGGTCCAGGTCAGTACGATATGAAACAACATTCAGCGCCTGGTGGTAATTTAGTGTCAAAGGAAGTACGTTTCAAATCGGTTATATGTGATGTTCCTGGGCCTGGAACTTATCAGGTTTTTAAAATTATTTAGTTGGTCTTAAATGACCATTAGCTATGTAGTCGATTTTAAAATCAAAAGTTATAAAATTTTAAATTATTTATCTATTTTTAGTTAAGCCCGCTTTTAAAACATACTTTAATGAGGAGTACGTTTAATGCAACGCTATCAAACCCGGTTGCAATGTTATCCGAAGAAGCAATCTTAAAGACAGTACAACCAACATTAACTTTATCTGTTGTAAATTAAACTCTTTTATTTGTATACTAAAAATTTTTTAAATAACTTTTTAGGTTTAATTGTGCATCCACATACAACTTTTTCTAAACACCTATAACTTGTATTTAACTTTGCACCAACACGCAACTTGTTCTAAGCACTGCTTATATTTTGCATTAAAGCGCTTTTTTATATATTTTTGAATATTTGCTGATTTATTTTTTATCTTACGAAGCAAAATTTATATGTTTTATAATTAAAAGGTAAACTAAATTTTTAATATTATTTGTAATTATTGTAATTATTTTATTATTGGCATTAATAAAAGATATATGTGTATATATTTTTTTTACATTACGTGATCTTATTGGCGACTGAGAATATTAGTAACTATCGGTCAATTTTACTTCTTTCTGCATTCTGTAAAATTTTAGAAGGAATTTTGTACAACAAAATTTATAACCAAATACTATCAACAATATACAATTTTGATATACAACATACAATACGGATTCCAAAAAAATGACATCCAATTCTTCAATTTACTAGAAATATTTCTGAATGGTTTAAAAGCTCTTAATTTTTTAAAAGTTTTTGATATTGATCATTATATTCTTTTTAAAAAGTTAAGGTGTTACGGAATTGAAAATGTATTACAAGTCGATTTTTCGATATATATAGGTTTTCCTAATATATGTTTTTCGAGGTAAATAAGTTTTTTCTAATATCCATGAGTCTGGAAACTACCAAATAGGCAATTTCGTCACCCATCTTTCTTTAATTTCTAGTTTATTTTCCTATATCCAAAATAGGTTAATTATACAGAATGAAAATTTTTATAAAGTAAAAGTGGCTGATTAAACACAGACGATCAAACGGCAGATCGTTTTTTTGTTTTGGTTAATTGGTGATCAAAATAATCAAAAGAAACTTGTTTATACGGATGAGAGCTTGTCATCTAATTTGTTAAATATTACATTTGGATTCCTCAAGTATTCAACAAGGATATTAATATCTCTCCTGTGACTTTTATATATCAATGATCTATTTAAAGCTTCTAACCAATTATATTTGCTGATGGTTCTAACTTACTTCTCTTTCATAATTACGTTATGACGCTTTTTGGCAGCGTGAATGTTTAACTAATCAAAATTTCCAAATAGTTCAGATTAAACAAATATTTTTCAAATACTTTATTGCAGTTTTATCTGGCTGATCTAAGGGATCATCTACGTTTGGTATACGAGTTGTAAAACACTCGGTTACATAACAAAAAAGATTTGAAAAAAGCTTTGCTATTCGTTACGCTCAAACCAACCATAACTACAATTATTTTTTGCAGAGTAACCAATGTATAAATCAATGCTAAAGAAGCTCTACTTGAGTGAGTGATTTCAAATCCCGTAAAGTACGTGCTTTCAAATCACTCCAAAATCACTGATTACTGATTCATTTTTACATTTAACCTTAAGCGGAGTTTTCAATTCAATCAATTTCTATTTAATCAGTCTTTTCTAAATCTCTTCAAATTCTTAGTATGCTTAAAAAGACATTCACTTTCATTTATGAAAAAAAGGCTCTCAAATTATATAGAGTATTTATAAGACACCTTGAATATAAAGTGTGTTTTTGGGCACTCTATTTAAACACTGATATAGCTTTGGTTAAATCTGTTCAACGTAAAGCAATAAAACGGACTTTCAGCTTGAGACATCTTCAATACGGCAAAAGACTAAAAAAATTAAATCTACCTTTACTTGAGTATTGGCGCCTACGATGCAATCTAATCCATATTTTTACACTACCGCATCGTTTTGATAAAGTTAATGATTAAGTTAACAACAACAACAACAAACTAAATGGATTATTTTTCATTCTTATGATAAAAAGCACCTGCTACCTAGTAACTTGCTTTTTCTTTATTTCAATGATTTGATTACTATTTTCGTTTTTTTATTATTTGTTTATTTTAAGTGTCTCAAAAAGATCTACCCAGCTTGCACGTATACGTTGGGTTAACGTCGGAGCGACGTCGGAAGCGTTGGGCAACTTTTTTAACTACGTGCTAACGTCGAACCAACGTCGGGTCAATGTCAGAATACAGCTGATTTTAAAACGCGTATAGGTTTTAATGTTGAAATAGTTTTCGGCCATTTTTAAATGCTTTTTTATTTTATTTTAGCGCAATTTTGTTATTAGAGAATTTTGTTGCCATGAATTTATAATCGAATTAAAATTAGAGCACAAACATTTATATGAAAGAACTAAAAAAAATAGCTAGAACTACATACTTCAAAAACAAATTATTAGAACTGAAAGGTAACGTGTGAAAAACCTTGAATGTTTTCTGCACATTTTTCAAACTATCTAATGAAGTCTGATAAAAAATTAGTATTTAAAAAACTTACTTGTGAAAAACTTGATGGTTCGATAAAAAAAAGTTAAAAACAAATAAAGCAACCGTCTATGATTCTATTTAAGCTAGCATAATTGAAGATTGCTGTGGATTTATTAAAGTTTTATAAGATATTTTCAACAAATCGCTCAAAACAATTGTTTTTCCAGATAAACTGAAGTTTGATAGAAGAAGTTGCAATAATTTCTCCCATTTTTAAAGAAAGGTGATGGAAGTCTGGTTACAAATTATTGACCTATATTGGTGTTATCTATTTTTTCAAAAATCCTTGAGCGTATCAACTTGTTTCTCCGCGCAGCGGCCTTATTTGTCAAAGTTTTTGTTTCGGAGTTATAGAGTTGAGAGAGGGTTGTAACCACAACTAAAGTAGCCTCCTCAACTGTAGTGGCCTTCAAAGCCTTGGGGAGTTGAATTGAAATTTTAAAAAAAATGTACAATAGGCTATTCGCATTTTTGAATGAAAACAATCTTCTTTATTGTAACCAACATGGTTTTCGATCAAATTAGTCTACGGAACACGCACTTGTACAATTAGTTGAAATTATCAGCGGAGCATCTTCTTATAATGAATTCACTTTAGGTATATTCCTAGACTTGTCAAAAGCATTTGACTCTGTTAATCGTCAGATTTTACTAGAAAAACTAAAATGTTATGGAGTATGCCATGAATACTATAAATGCTTTACCAGTTACTTTAGTGATCAAAAGCAGTTCATATCTCTAAATGACGGTTTTCAGACAAAAAAACTTAAAATATCATGTGGAGTTCCACAAGACTCCATCTTAGGTCCTCTACTGTTTTTAATCTATGTCAACGATCTATATAGAGCATCAAATACTATGTCTACAATCATGTTTGCAGGCGACACCACTTTATTTTATTCTCACTGTAACATTATCTCTCTATTTCAAGTAGCAAACAAAGAACGAGAACAAATCTCAAACTGCTTTAACGCTATTAGCCTATCTTTAAATGAAAAAAAAGTTTTCCTTATTCCATTCTAAACGAAAATTTCAATATACTCCTACATCCTTACTAATGCTATATATAAATAACATCAAAATTTTACTGAGATAACTTTTAATGAATTTGAGGTTGCTTATAAGTCATTAAAACGTAATAAAGCTACTGGGTATGATGATATTAACACAAATATTGCGATTGATTCCTACGATGTTATAAAAGATATTATTTATAAAATCGTCAGAGCATCCATTGCAAAAGGGTCTTTTCCAGATAAACTAAAAATAGCAAAAGTAACTCCAATCTTTAAGACAGGGGATCGTACAAATATAACAAATTATCGCTCTATTTCAGTTCTTCCAGTTTTTTCAAAAATTTTAGAAAGAATAATGTACAACCGAATCTACTCTTATCTTGTTGAAAATAAAATTCTATACGAAAACCAATTTGGTTTCAAAAAAAATAATTCAACCGAGCGTGCCATTCTTCAACTTACGCGCTATATACCTGTCTCTTTTAAAGACTCTTGTTTTACACTTGGAGTGTTTATTGATTTTTCTAAGGCATTTGATGCCGTCAATCATGAAATTCTGTTAAAAAAACTAATATCATATGGTATTAAAGATAAAACCCTATTATGGCTTGAAAGTTATCTTACTAACCGTAAACAGTTTGTTTACAATAAAGATTCTATATCTCATCTATTAATGAATATAACTTGTGGTGTTCCACAAGGATCCATATTTGGTCCACTTATTTTTTTAACATACATAAATGATCTTCATAAATCATCAAACTTAACATCAATAAATTTTGCAGATGACACTAATTTGTTTTTGTCTCATAAAGATATTAATATGCTTTTTACTAATATGACAAATGAATTAAAAAAAGTATCTGTTTGGTTTAAACAAAATAGATTGTCTCTAAATATAGAAAAAACTAAATGGACACTTTTTTATCCACCTTCAAAAAAACAGAAACTGCCTCATATCATGCCAGACCTTTTAATTAATAATATAATATTAAAAAGAGAAAAAGTTACTAAGTTTCTTGGAGTATATATTGATAAAAATCTATCTTGGAGAAATCATATTGATAATACCTCCAATAATATTGCTAAATGCATCGGAATTCTCTACAAAGCAAGAAATATATTATGTAAACACCAGTTAACACAATTATATTATTCATTTATACATTGTCATATAAACTACGCGAATATTATATGGGGAAGCACTCATAGAACAAAGCTAAAATCTCTTTACATTCATCAGAAACACGCAGCTCGCGCAATAAATTTTAAAAATCGGTTTTTACATACAAAACAACTTTTTAAAGAAATGAATATTTTAAATGTATATCAACAAAATGTCTTTAACATTTTATGTTTCATGTTTAAATGTAGAGAAAATTTGTTGCCAAACGTATTAAAAAATCTTTTTTGTATGAAACCTAAAAACAAATATAATCACTTCATAAATGCTAAATCTCTTTTGAGAAGCATGAGGGCTTTAAAGAACTGCTAATATTTGGACAATTTTTTTTTTTGTAATTTTTTCTTTAAAGTTAGAAACAAAAATAATTACAAACGAAGATTTTATTTATCGAAAAGAAAAAGAAAACAAATGTATTAAAGTACGCGGAAAACAATTTGGTCTTATCTCGAAGAACTGCTAGACTGAAAACGCGTACTTTTTTACGCCTCCTTAAATAACTGCTTTTTAATAAGGTACTTTATTTTTTTAGTTATTTTGACGCTTTAATAAGACATAACGGTCTCATTATTAAGTAAAGAATCCGAATATCAAAAAAACACAATTTCAGAAAAAGTGGACTTTTAAAGCTTTTAGACTTTTAAACCCTTTTAGAAAAATGCTCTAATATTTAAAACTATAAATTTAAAATAAAAAAATTTCAAAAATTTGTTTGAGAAAATGGTTGTCAAATTAAACTATAATTTCTAAAAAAATATTTATTTCTATTTGTATCTGTATTTATGTTCTATCTTTGTATGTACAAGTTTACGAAAAGGAACGGGCGATAAGTGGGTTTTATATTAATACATAAAACAAAGAATATTAAAAATATATTTATTTATTTTTATTTAATTTTGTCAGCAACTATTTACGATTCAAGGCAATTTCCGTCATGTAAAATATTTTAAAACATTAAATGCAAATACATTTCATCATATCGTACACCCAGATCAAGGGTGCCAGAAGTCAAAAATTATGGATATTGAGTTATGAATGTCATTTGATATTATGTTATGTGTTGCACATGGTGAAAAAATAACCACAAGTCTAAAACGAATGTTTACAAAATGACAGATACAAATGGCACTCTTAGTTGGAAAAAATGTTAAAAACTCAAAACTTCAACCCTGATTTTTTCAGTTTGACACTTTTTGACTTGTGGCACCCTTGATCTGGGTGTACGATATATAGTAGTTACAAGACCGGAGAACTTCAAGAAGAAAAAATCTTATCATCAGTTACCTTTAATAAATAAAAAGAGGATAAAAGCGCATTTTTAGAAAAAATCAAGTAAAGATATTTGATTGGCAATAAGTTCAATTATGTTCTTTTTGAATTTTTGGGTGGTGTTGGCTTCTATAAGTTTACGACTTAAGCTTGTAAAATAATTCCATAGGATTGGGCCACAGTAAGAAATGGAGAATCTTGTAAGTTTTGATCATTTATAGTTTTACATAATTACACAGAGTATAAAATGTACATTATTATATTACGTATTATGTTATGTATTGTAGTGCGAATTGCAAAATTTTCACTACTATAAATCTCTTTTTGGTTTGGTTAGGATAAGGACAGTTTGTTGGGTTCGGTTCGTTCCCAATAATTTTAAAGTTTGAGTACGGTTCGGTAACAAGTTAAGTTCGGGTTCGGTTTAGTTTGGTCGTATGTTTGTATGTATGTATATATATATATATATATATATATATATATATATATATATATATATATATATATATATATATATATATATATATATATATATATATATATATGTATATATATACAGAGCCGGCTCGTGAAAAATATTTTATGTGTGCGAGAATAAATTAGGCGCCTTTTAGATTTAAATTCCAAGCGAGCTCGCAAAAAATGTCACTTTTTTTGTATGTATATATATATATATATGTATATATATATATATATATATATATATATATATATATATATATATATATATATATATATATATATATATATATATATATATATATATATATATATATATATATATATATATTTATATATATATTACATAATATAATACTATTTATATATACTTTATATATACATACATAAGACCAAACTGAACCGAAACCGAGTTTTACATGATATCAAGCCGAACCGAACCAAAACTTTAGAATTGCTGGGAACGAACCGAACCCAACACGCTGTTCTTACCCTAACCAATTGCAAAATTTTCACTACTTTATATCTCTTTTTGGTTTGATGGAAGAAGTGATGATAGCTTTCTTGAGCAGTGACCAGTGAGATGCAACCTTTTGGGACAAAAGCTCAAGTTTAACAGCTAGTGCAAATTCAACAACATTTACAATGCGTTTTTGAACCTTGTCAAAAATGAGAGAATCTTGTTAGAAAAACCAGCCAAATATAACAACAGTATTCCATTCAAGGACGAATAAGAGATTTATAGAGGTAGAGAATGGAATCAGGAGTAATAAAATGGCAAGCACAATAAAGTGAGGCAACTTTAACAGAAGCTAACTTTGCTATTTATTGTATATATCGGCACAATATTAAATTATTATGGTGCAATTCTAGTTTCCATAATTGATTATTATATATAATGAATATTCTTTAAAAATAACTTTTCTAGAACAACTTATTTCCAAATTATGAAATACAATAAGTATCATCAAATGAACAAAAAATCTAGTTTCTACTTTTCTCTATTTTTGAGAATTACAATAATGGCAACCTTTTTTATGTTGCCAATATTGTTATTTATCAAATTTTTTGTTGTTGTTCATCTCCCCAAGGCCAGGGGACCGCTACAGTCGAGAAAGCTACTGCTTTTTTTAAAAAATTTAATTTTTAAAAATTTCATTGTGGTTACAACCACAATACATGAGATATTGGTAGTAAGAGATAATCCAGAACGACTACATTTTCTCAGATTATACTTTACTTCCATATTAGCTATTGCATGTTATAAAATATGGTTATTGCATGGTACAAAATAAGCTTTGAGGTTGATTGACAATATTTGTTTTTAAACCCCACTTTAATGTCTAGCCATTGTAGCTGCATTTTCATAGCTTTGAACATAACAGTTTCCTATTTCTAGTTTATGTACTACTAGCTTATTGAAAATTTGAGTCGTAATCGCTTCTACTTTTTTTCCATTTAACTCAATGAAATCAACAAAAGACTCAAATCTCAATATTTACATATCTAAAAACTTGAGACAACTGGTCAATGTGGGGTATATCGGGTGTGCTATCAAAAATAATAGCGTAATATTTTGTCTTCCTAATGTCATCCTTTTTTAAAGATATTCAACACCATTTATTGATAATCTAAATTTATTGCACAAGATTTTTGTCAAGAACTGCTTGCTTAAATCAAATGGCAGATACATGCCTATTTTCAATAAATTTCCAATATTTTTATTTATTCTCTTCAATTTTAGCGGCAACATTTTATTAAAGGTACTTTTTCTTCTATAAATGTTTAAAGAACATTTGCAAGAATTTTTCAGAAAATGGCTTGATGCAAAGTCTTGTTTACTTAAGACACTAATTATATACATGTTTTTCGACATAATTATTGACTTTAGAAGTAAGAGAATCTATATCTGCAGCTAAATTTATGTCTTTGTTTAAAAAACATTTATTAACCATATCAAAGGCACATTTCTAATTACTGTTTATCATAAAAGCTTGCTACTTTTTATAAAATTGTGCAGGTTCGCCGGGTCATCGCGCAGTTTTCAAGTTAAAACCAAAAAACAATGGAAACGGTCTGTGTTTCAAGACTATGTATTCCTATGACTATAGTTGCAGTTTCGTTCTTTTGTAAAGAAAAAAAGAAATTCTAAAAATTATTTAAAATTCGAACAGCAATTATTGTTTTATATACTTATAAAATATTTTTTAAAGTTATGACATAAAATTATTTATTTTTTTCTGTTAAAAATATTAAAACCATATATTATATTGTTTCATTTTTTTAACATACCCTATTAAATCTTTGGGCCATGGGGATATTTCCTCCTCTCGCTACGCTACTGCCCTGAATCGTATGATTTGGAGGCAGATTTTAAAACAGCTGCTGCTCGATTGTCTAAGGTTGGCAATAATGATACGAAACATAAATTTGACAAATACTTGCGTTAAATTTATGAGATAAAGGACAAAAAAGGAACGGATATATTTCCTAAAATTCTCCGCAACTAATAAAGTTTTCAAACTGAAAATTTCAAGGTATATTAATAAAAAGACAAATAACAATTTGATTTATTATTTGAATTATTATCCAACCAAAGTTTGATAATAATTCTACTCTTAGTTATGATGCATCTAGGACAACTTTCACAGTTATTTGCTCCAAAATTAATCTAAAAAAAGGTTCTATTAGATTTAAACGTTTGATTGTATTCATTCCCATTCTTAAACTTTTGGAAAAATTTCAAAGCGTTTTGTCAACAACATCTTAAAAATTTCAAAGCGTTTTGTCATCAACATCTTAAAAATTTCAAAGCGTTTTGTCAACAAAATCTTAAACTTTTGGAAAAATTTCAAAGCGTTTTGTCAACAAAATCTTAAAAATTTTGGGAAACAATGAGCACAAAAGTAAATTTTTCAATTTAAAAAAAAAATGCAAATAAAGATGCAAAGAATGCAAAAAAAAAAAAAAAAATCTAATTATTTAAAATATAAATTATTTTATAATTGGCTATACTAGCCATCAGACTAAGTATATTATTATTTTAGTTTATTAAATTTGTCTGAATTACAAAAATTACTTCTAGAAAATTGCCCCCTAGCAAACGTTGCTATACAAGTTATCTTAAAATAAACAGTCATTGCAACCCAAAGTAATGGAAAAGTTTACGTTTTTGAACTTAGATATGTATTTTTTTGGTTTCATCGTAAAAGTTTTGTTAATATTTCACTAAAAATCAAAAAATTAAAATAAAATTTTGATTTTTTTTTTCCTGCATCTCCTTTTCAGTATATCACGATTGTATTGTCAATTTTTTCATTTTTTTTTCAAAATTTATATTTTCTCATCCCTTGTAAAACACTTCTGGAAATACATTATTGAATAAATATTGAAGCCTATCTTCTAAAGCTAATAAACTTTGAAAGGGTTCAGGTGATAAACTGTTTTTAAATTTATACATAAAACAAAAAATATTGAAAATATTCAGCTCGCATATACTACAAAACTATTCATGTCAATTAGGAGAGGCTTGGCATGAGTAAAATGATCCCTAAAATTAATCAGGCCTACAACATGTTTTTGTTGACGATATAGAGGATCAAGTTTACTTTTAATTGTACTACCCCATGCAACATTTGCATACTTTAGGTGGCAATGGATAAATGATATAGTTGAGTTAAGGTGTGCTTATGATGTTTCTTGTTTTAAATAATATTTCAATACTTTTAGATATTTTATTGTCCAAATTTTCTATGTGTTTTTTCCATAAGAGATTTTCATCAATATAAACGCCTAAATATTTGGTAAAGCTTACTTTTTTTTATTAGATTATTGTCAATAAAAAGAAAAGACATGTCATTTAGCAGTAAGTGTTTTTTAAAATGAGGGTGGAAGAAAATTCATTTGTTTTATCAATATTGATTGATTTATTTGTCTTAAACCAATCAGAAATTTTAATTAGTTCATTGTTTATGTTTTCAAATTAATTTATGTTATTGTGAGATAAAAACAGATTAGTGCTATCTGCGAACATAATGGTCATTAAGTTTGAGGCTTTATGGAGTTCATTGATGTAAATAAGAAATAGCAAGGGTACTAATATCGATCCTTAGGGTATTTATGTTATATCTAGCAAATTTCCATGCCAATTTGAATCAACGTGCACAAATTGCATGTAATTACTTAGATAGTTTGTAATCTATTTTAGAATATTACCAGTTATTCCATAATATTATAATTTTTTTAAAAAGAATTTCATAATCTATGGTATCAAAAGGTTTTGCTATATTGAAAAAAACTCCCAAAGTATATTGGGAAATTTCAGAAGATTCAGTTCTACTTCTTGAAAACTAGATAACTGCATATTCCATAGAACTATTTTTTTAAACCATATTGGTTGTTATATAAGAGATTATTATTTAATAGATGATTATGTATTCTATAATAAAAAATTCTTTCTAAAACTTTTCAGAAAACAAAAAGAATGGTTATAGGACGGCAATTGCTAATATTAGGTAAATCTCCTCCTTTAAATATTGGTATAACATTTGCTATTTTTAATTGATTAGAAAAAATTCCTTGTCTAATGGAACATAAAAATTTCCTAAAAAGAACATTTTTTAACACATCATATAAATTAATAACAATGTTGTTATTGGTATCATCATGGCCAACGGCTTTGTTAGGTTTGAGCATTTTAAAAGCACATTCAAATTCATCAAAATTAGGTCAAAGGAGTTAAGTTGTGATGTTAGGGGAAAAGAAAGATATTTTTCAAAATTATCAGTTGGTTAAATTTTTTTGGCTAGGTTTGGGCCAACACATACAAAATATTTATTTAGCTCTTTTCTTGATTAATCAAGAGCTCTACGTTTATTTCAATGGTTTTGGGCAAAGACATTTTTATTTTGCTACTGCCTGTAATTTCTCGAATGATTTCCCAAGTACGTTTAGAATTTAGTTTATATTTTTCTAGCAAATTAGTATAGTATTCATATTTAAGATTTTTTCTTTGTCGCTCAAAGATTTTAGCGTAATTTAAAGAAGTTCCTTAATATTACTTTAATTTATTTGTGTTTTATCATTGTGAATGTAACTAATCAAACTAATAAAAAAAAACAATTAAGTTGATACCAAACCGAACCCGAACTGTGCTAAAGACCGAAGCGAACCGAACTCGAACATATAACTTTGATTACCAATTACAAAATCGACAACAAATATTAGTATTTAAATTTTTAATTGAGAATCTAATAAAAAATCTTAATAAGTTCTTTTAAAAACTTAAAAACTCTTAATAAGTCCTTTTAAAAACTATTAGACAAAAAAATTTAAATCAAAAATATAATTGTAATTATAAATATAAATACGATCATAAGTATGTGAATAACACGTATTCACTGAAAACGCACAATTAAGTTAAAAAATATTTTTTCCTGGAATATTTTAATCATAATCTTTAAAAAACTGAAATTAAACATAAAATACAAGATAAACATGAAATTAAGCATGGAATACAAACATAAAATGAAATTTAACGAATAGTTCTAGTATTTGAAAAAATAAAATTTCAATCTTTAAAACAAATTTTGCTTTCAGAAATTTTGAAGATCAAAAATGGTCATGCTGTTTGAAAAATCGCTCAATGTTTTTGATGTACAGACAAGAATTGTAGTTGGAAAACTGTGAAGGAGCTTATTATCTCAAATAATGCGAAGGAAACTAAAGCAAACAATATTGGACTCTGAAAGAAGTTTTGAAAAATTAAACAAAAATAGCTCCAATCCTAAACCTTCAATATGGTGTTGGTTGCTTTTCATAAACATCAACCTGCCAAAGTTAGCATCTGACAGGGTTACCCTGTCATAATGTTTTTTCCTACAGAAAAAGCCTTTCAACAGCCGCACTTGATGGTATGGCAGTATTGTACTTAATAAACAAGTCTGTGAAAACTTTTTCACCAGAGATTATTTTTTGATTAACGAATGTCGACGGCCAAAAATATTAGCGGAAGCTAACAGCTAATTAGTAGGCCAGGTGAATAAAAAAGGCAATCGCTTTTACTCAGTAATTGGTCAGCTTTACGTGAATAAATATTTAAGCAATTTTGCTCAAGTTTTTATTCACGTAAAGTAATTACAGAGTAAACTGCTTAACTTTACGTGAATAAAAATTTATGCTAAACTGCTGAAGCTTTTATTCACGTAAAACTGACCAATTACTGAGTAAAAGTAATTGCTTTTTTTAATTCACCCGGCCTATTGCCTTTTAAGTCGTTAAACTGTTAACCAAAACTTTAACGGAGTTGATTAGCGATAAACGAATTAACGGCGTTGTGCCCACCACAGTTAAAATGCATATAGTAAAAGTTAAAAGTTCGTGTTCGTATGAAAAAAAACACGTCCCGGTGTTTTTTTTCATACGAACACGAGCGGAAATTTATCCCGCCTAACCAAGATACTTGGACAGGTGAATGTTTTTTCTCCACATGATCAGTCTGTAATAGAAGCAGTAAAACAGCGTTTTGCTGATTTTTTTTAAGGGATCGTCCATAAATTACACAACGCTAAATTTTATTAATAAACAAAACGAAAAAGATCAAAAGTTTTCTCTCGCAGAGCCTTAAGAGCCATTGTCTGAGAAATCTAGGCCAAATAAGCAAATTCTGGAAGTGAAGTCTTGAAATTTTTCTCATTTTCAGATATTATGTAAAAGACAATGAAAGCAGGCCACTGCTAAATTTTTTTCAAAAATTCTGATTTATTTCGGAGATATTGGGTTCCAAATATTGGCCCATTTAGAGAAAATTTTGCGCATGGTGTGCAATTGCTACTTTGAGGAGCAGTTCTAGCAACATGAATATGACAGAAACATTTCTTTTTAATTTTTTTGCTAATCTGGATAGATTTCTACAGCAAAAGTAAAAATTCAACATGGTTACATTTTTGGTTGTCTAGAAATCATGGTCCGAAATCACAAAATTTGAAATTTTACCCTAACTTTGAGCTCTTATATCTCTTAAGGCCAATACTTAAACGTAGTTTTCTTAAGTGTCTTTGAAAGACACTAAAGCATACATTGATGTTATGGAACAAATATCATGTGAATACAAGGACCTGGAAAGGAGTAACCTGTCAAAAATTACTTTTTGCGATTCAACGCGCTTTGATAGATTACTCATAACAACCGTGGCCTTAGGTCTGCCATGAAAAGTATAAGTTATTTAGTTTATATATATTAGAACATTTAATTATTACATTTGTAGATAGAACAAGATAATACTGCGGGGACAAAATGACTGCCGTCTTGGTGTGATATATGTGTTAATGACTACTTGGTACATACCATGCTTTACTTAAGTTACATAACATAAATTTCTATTAGTAGTTTTCAGTAGAAGATTGAAATTTTTTAGTAAAAGCTGTATTAGTTTAATTTTAGTAAATAAATATCAGGTAACCAAAAAAGTTCGTGCGGTTTTTCCGTATATAATAAAAACACACAAAACGACAAAAGTAAGTACATTTATTCATCAAAATAGTCACCATTAGCATCTAAAACCTTTTCCCAACGTAAAACAAGCTTATTTATTCCACTTCTAAAAAATTCTCGGTCCTTTGAGTCTATAAAAGCTTTCAACTCCATTTCAACCGCGTCCTGGTCTCGGAACTGCTGTCCTTTTAAATGATTTCCCAGGGAAAGGAAAAAATGGAAATCAGTATGGGAGAGGTCTGGCGAGTATGGTGGATGAGGCAAACTCTCCCAACCAAGGCTTTGGAGCTTGTCCTGAGTCACGCGAGTGGTGTGCGGTCTCGCGTTGTCGTGGAGAAGCAGAACTCCTCTCCTGTGCACCAGTGCAGGCTGCTTTACAAGCAACAGGTCGTGAACTCGTTGCAGCTGTGCTGAGTAGACCAGTCTAGTAATGGTTTGGCCTGTTGGGAGCAGCTCGTAATGCACCACACCAGCTGTAGTCCACCAAATGCAGAGCAAAACCTTCCGCTCGTGGAGATTGGGCTTGGGTGTCTTTGAGATGGGGTCATCGGGGGACAACCAATGGTAGCAACGCTTGGTATTGTTGTACACAATCCATTTTTCGTCGCATGTCAATAAACGATCAAGAAAAGGCTCAACATTGTGGCGTGATAAGAGTGATGTGCAGATCGTAAGCCGTTGCTTCTTGTTGTCGATCGACAATTTGTGCGGAACCCACCGACTCAGCTTCCACGCTTTCCCAATCGCATGCAGATGCAGGCGGATGGTTTCAACACTCACAGCAAACCTCACTGCAAGTTCTTGGCAAGTTTGGCTGGAGTCAGACTCGACAGCGTCCTTCAGTTCATCCTCATCAACCAACAATGGGCGTCCAGAACGTGGCAGGTCTTCGATGGACTCATCTCCCGAAGAGAATCGCTGAAACCACTTCTGTGCTGTGCGTTCACTTACTGTACCTTCTCCAAATGCTGTGCAGATGTTTTTGGCCGCTTGTGTTGCATTCCTTCCAAGTTTGAACTCGTAAAGTAAGCAAGATCGAATAATCGTTGGTTGGGTTGCCATCCTTTCTTTACACAAAACCTTTCCTGTAAGCTCGTTACAAGCCTACACTATATATGCAGCAACTGCGCGTGACACACGCGTTCTATTACGCAACAAAGCTACTTGCCTTGTGCGATGTGGGTGTTGTAAAAAATGCTAAAAACAATTCAATTACCAAAAACCGCACGAACTTTTTTGGTTACCTAATAATTATCAATAAACAAAATATGTCAGAGAGCGAAAATAAAGTCAATCCTTATGAGAAATGCATAAATTTTAATAAAGAGAAGACTTCTTGTGGTCCTTTTAAGCGTTGGAACAAAGATGGAATCTTTCAAGTTAATGAATTGACTGCTGACATAAGTAATCATTTAAAAGCTTTAAAGGTATGAATATTATAATAATATTATTTGCTTTTTTATTAAAAGAAACAGGATTTCCTACTCCATTGGGGAAAAATCTAACATTTCTGTTTTATAGCTACCACCGAGAAACCAGTGGAATGAAAAAAACCTGATTGAAAGCCGATTACAAGGTTATCTTTCATGCTATGACTCATTATGTGCGTACCATCGTTTTTCTCTGGGTATTGGCTGGAAGCAGTCAAAATGTTATTAATACCCAAGACATGAATTTCAAATCGGTAAAAAAGCACCAAAAATTAGATCCATCCCTTTAAAAACCCTTGCTGCTTATAATGAAAAGAATTCACCACTTCCTGTTGAAGCCGTATTTTGCTTCAGCTACCTAAAAAGTATTTCTGCAGGAAAAAATATTGACATGTTAGAACCAGCTCCAACACCAATAAAGTATTGCTTTCCTGGTGATGAAATATATGTTCCAGATATAACAATCATTTCAGATGAAACTATCGAAAAATCAAAAAAAGCTGTTAGCTTTTTGTGTGAAGCGTTTGGGGCAAGTCCACTGCCCTTTCAGATAAAGCAAAAGCAAATAGAAGACTTAACCCCAGGAACCAAACAGATAGTTAAGAAGAAATTCGAAAAATTTAAAATGCAGCTTGAGAAGATATTTGCTGAAGCAATTGGACCTGGTCAATCAGAGACACTAATTTCTCAAGTGTTACACAATGAGGAAGAAAATGGTTCAACTCAACTGGTTTCAGAAGACCTTGTTGTACCAGTTAAGATGTTTCAAGAAAGCGATTCTTTCGGATAAATTCTTTTGCTTTCAGTTATTAACCATAACAAGTACACTAAAGAAACATCAATGAAAATCTTTGATTGCAAAAAATATCAAATTGAAAAAGCATGCAAGTTGCAAAAAGAAAGCAGAGGATTTTCTATACCAAAAAAGGACAAGGTAAACATATGCCGAATGCCTCAGGGAAAAATAGAACATTTTTTAGAATTTATGTTTTGTTGAGGTTTGCTGCAAGATGTAGCTTATGGTGTAAATAAAATAAAGTTTGACAATGGAGAGGAACAAAAAGTGGCATTTTAATGATGAAGTTTAGCCATACAATCACATTTTATAAAGAAATTTGCCAAGAAACTAATTATCTCCTTATGTCAGATACTTCTTTATGGAGAATTCTTTGTGGAAAAACCTTCTCAAATGAAAGCTTTGGCTGGTCTTGATGATGTCACGGCAGCTGGCATGGATGGGTTTCAAACTTTGATTGCTTTTTTTGAAAAGTGGAAGTATAAAAATATTACTAAGTTCCTTAAAAAGGGTAAAAGGTATCGGAAGAGTAATTATCCTTCCAAATGTAGTGAAAATTCCACTTTGCATAGTCACTCTATTTGTTTTGCCTTTTCAGATATAGATCCAGACTTGAATCAACCCACAATAGCTGCTAACGATAAACAAGGTATTGACTGTGCTTACCTCATTTCAGCAATCAACCAGGTTCGTAAGTTAGTTATAGAAAGTAAAGATGAAGACCTTTTATATGATTTAAATGTGGCTACAGAAGATTTTGAAGTTTATATGAAGCATCAAATCCGTGATGCACAGCAAAAAATGGCCAAAATATTGGCTTTTGAGCAACTTGATAAGGAAACTGGTTTTTGGCTGAAAGACTCTTGTCAGAAAATTTTGCCAGCCAAATTCCGTGAAAGCTAAAAGGATTATTTTGGAAAGAAAAGAATGACTCTACATGTTGATGTCTTCTTCTTCCATGAAAATGGTCAAATAAAAAAAAAGTATATTTCACTGCTGTCTATAGATGTCAGAACAGCCTTGTCGATGTACTCTGTCTAGCTGATGTTGTTTTGGCCAAAGTTAGAAATGATTTTCCTGGTTTAAAAAACCTTTTTGCTAAGTCAGATAACGCATCATCTTATCATGGGAACTTCTACTTAGAAGCCCTTTGCAAAGTTTGCAAAGCAAAATAATTCTTTATTAAAAGGTATGATTACAATGAGCCGTGGAAAAGATCAATGTGACAGAGAGTCAGCAGGAGCAAAATGTGTCATAAGGAGTTTTATTGATGCTGGAAACAACTTATTGACTGCAGAAGATATTTATAAGGCTCTTCATAATGGTAATTGAATTCAAAATGCTGATGTAGCTGTAATTACAATAGACTCCAAAGCTTCTACTTTATCAGGAACAAATCTGATTCCCAACATAAACAGTTATCATTATTTTCAGTTTTTCTCTGATCACATGGAAATACACATGCTTTCAGAAAACCACACTTCTCGATCTGTGGCAAAATCTATGGTAGACAGAGAAAGACTTTCCTATGTCAACAAAAAGAACCTAAATTCGAGCCTTTATTCTTCTGATCATCTGCTATTGTCACATTCTATCATTAAACAAGGGATTGAAAACTTTACAAACATCACTGGATGGGCATTACCAAAAAGAAAAGTATTTAGATATTCTTCAAAGCAAAAAACATTGCTAATGCAGACGTTTATGGCTGGAGAAGAGCGTGGGAAGAAAATGAATCCAGAGCAAGTTCACCAGCAGCTGAGGACAATGTTAAAGCCAAGTGAATATGTGATAACTCAACAAATTTGATCATTATTCTGTAGGCAAGTAAATTAACTAAGTATATTTACAAATACCCAAAGTATGTATGATAAAAAATGTGACTTTTTCTTGGGACTTTAAAGAAACATCAGGCAATTTCCTTTATCCTTCAATTGTAATTTTTTATATGGAGTAAACAAAAAAAATTGGAAGGTTAGTAACCACTTTTTGTGAAGAGTTTAACTTAACTGGTGATGTGATTGATGAAACTGTTGATGTGAAAGATGCACCTAAAAACGAAGAAGATGATTTAAACAACGATATTCAGTTGATTGCTAAAGATTTAGCAACTGATTTTCAAATCGGTGATTGGATTGTTGTTCCATACTTTATGCAATGGTATCCTGCAATAATTCAAAATGTAAGAAGTTATAACACTATAATATTATAATTTTGTGTATTGAGATCTATTACAAAGTTATTGGTTTATAAACCATATTAACTTATTTCAAGGAATGTTTAGGAAGCAGCAATGATTAGACGTTACTTTATCTTTACCTCAACCATTAGGTCAATGATGATGATATTTATGTTTCTTGTGTGGAATATTCTGCTGCACCCGGATAGAACTGCTTCAAGTGGCCAACCAAAGAAAATATTCTCCAACATTCGTCTCTTAATGTTGTTTATAAAATTGATGCACCAACACAAACTAATCAAAGAGGAGAGTAAACAACACTCTCAAAAGACAATATTGACAACGTGGAAATTCAGATTGGCCATTAATAAACTTCTTATAATTTTATTGTAATTCTTAGAAAACTGTATTTCCCATCAATTTTAAACGGAGAAAACGTTGATCTTGAAGTTTAATGGTTCTTTCATTGATAAAGTTAAAAAAACTAGTTTTTATCAAGTACTCTTATACAGTTCTGTTATAAAAATATAATATACTAAAATTTTTAATTGCAGTGCTAATTATAAAGGCTGTTAAGAAGCCGTTACTAAGCATATATATACCGTTGCTAGGGTAATTTTCAGTTTAAAAATTGGCAAAATAAGGCTACTTCTTGGACTTCTGTAGCTTTATATCACTCGAGCACATGGATTTTTTTCAGATATTGGAAGATGCGTGTTTAAGGAAACTAAATAACTTATACTCTTCATGGCAAACCTAAGGCCACGATTGTTATGAGTAATCTATCAAAGCGCGTTGAACGCAAAAAGTGATTTTTGACAGGTTACTCCTTTCCAGGTCCTTGTATTCACATGATTTTTGTTCCATAACATCAATGTATGCTTTAGTGTCTTTCAAAAACACTTAAGAAAACTACGTTCAAGTATTGGCCTTAAGAGATATAAGAGCTCAAAGTTAGGGTAAAATTTCAAATTTTGTGATTTCGGACCATGATTTCTAGACAACCAAAAATGTAACCATGTTGAATTTTTACTTTTGCTGTAAAAATCTATCCAGATTAGCAAAAAAATTAAAAAGAAATGTTTCTGTCATATTCATGTTGCTAGAACTGCTCCTCAAAGTAGCAATTGCACACCATGCGCAAAATTTTCTCTAAATGGGCCAATATTTGGGACCCAATATCTCCGAAATAAATCAGAATTTTCGAAAAAATTTAGCAGTGGCCTGCTTTCATTGTCTTTTACAAAATATCTGAAAATGAGAACAATTACAAGACATCACTTCCAGAATTACGGCCGTGAACTTTTTAGTGAACGGACGTGTTTATTATTAAACTTAAAAATGGCTAATAAAAGTATTTCAATTACTCATTTAAAAGAAATTATAGATATTCATGAAAACACAATAATGAAGCTATTTAGCGACAGGATTGATAAACTAGAGAGTAAAATATCATTTATGCAAGAAGAAAATAAAAATTTAAAAAATGAAGTAAGTGACCTGAAAAAAAGTGTTGAATTTGTCAGTGACAAATATGAAAATTTACTATTGGAAATAGATGTTTCTAAAAAAACAGCAATGTCATCAGTATATCAACTGAACGACACAAAAATAAATATAGAAAATGATAACGTTATTAAAGATAAGTTGGCTGAACTTGAAGATAGGAGTCGCAGAAATAATTTGAGATTTAATGGTATAGAAGAAAAAGAAATTGAAACCTGGCAAGAAACTGAAAGTAAAATAAGAGAAATTTTAAAAACTAAATTGGGTTTAAATGGTAATATCGAAATTGAGAGGGTCCATAGAGTTGGAAAAAAGGTGATGGGTGTTAAAAGAATAAATAGAACTATTGTTGTAAAATTTTTAAACTATAAAGACAAAAACGCGATTTTGGATAAGTTCGTAAAGGCAAAACTCTGGAATGAAAATTTGTTTATAAATGAAGATTTTAGCGAACGTACTATGGAAATAAGAAGAAAGTTATTCGCGGAAGCAAAGGAGCTACGAAGTAAAGGAAAGTATGCTAAGGTTACTTATAACAAATTATTCACACGCGATTTTAAGTAAATTTTGTTTTTTCAATTCATAGTTATAAAATTATTTAAATTCTGAAATGGATTCAAACCAACTAAATTTTGAGTCAACTTCATTTAACTTTTTTCAAATTAATGATTTTTTACTTGATAATGAATCCGATCCTGACATAAATTATTTTAGTGAAGCAAGTGCTCTGCAAAACTGCTCTTATTTTTATAACAATGAATTGAAAGATTATCTTAATAGGGATTTTCTTAATGTTATTCATTTTAATATAAGAAGTTTAAAAAAAAACTTTGATACTTTTCATAGTAATATAGAAGAAACTTCTAATATTTTTAACATAATATGCATTACAGAGACATGGTGCAGTTCTGATGATGTTAAAAACTCAAATCTCCTCCTTCCAGGTTTTAATTTAATTTCTTTAGGGCGTAAAAATAATAAGCAAGGTGGTGGTATTCTTTTTTACGTGAATGAATACTTGCGGTTTATTAACAGGCCAGACTTAAGCATTTCTGATGGCGATAAAGAGGTTTTAAGTATTGAAATTTTAACTAAAAATGCCAAAAATATAATTTTAAGTTGTTGTTATTGCCCACCAAATGGCGTAATTGAGGATTTTAATGCCTTTTTACATAATGATATAATTAAAAAAAGTTCACATGAAAAGAAATTAAACTACATAATTGGTGATTTTAATTTAAACTGTTTTGAATACCACACTAATACTAACATTAAAAAGTTTTACAATGACATTTTCGAAATTGGAGCGATACCGTTAATAAATAAGCCTACCAGAATATCATCAACATCAGCCTCTATATTAGATAATATAATTACAACTGACGTTTTTAACTTATCTTTAAAAAAAGGTATTATTAAAAGTGACGTCTCTGATCACTTTCCCATTTTTTTCTCCATAAACACAAACATCAAAAAAATTCTACACCATAATAAACCTTTCATCAAACGTTTTTTTACGGAAGCGAATTGCTCTGCTTTTAAGAAACAATTATCTTTACTTCATTGGAAACATATAGATTCTAATGATGCTAATTTAGCTTATAATTCGTTTTTTAAAAATTTTTTTGAAATTTATGATATTAATTTTCCTAAACATAAAATACTAAAAAAAAAAATATATTTCACGTCACCATGGATTACAAAAGATCTCAGAAAAAGTTCTAAAGTTAAGCAAAAGTTGTATATAAAGTATTTAAAAACGAGAACATTAGAAAGTAAAACAATTTATAAGAATTACGCTAAAAAATTTGAAATGCAAAGAAAAAATTTAAAAAAAAGGTACTACATAAATTTACTAGAAAAATATAAAGATAATTCAAAGCAAACATGGCAAGTTTTAAGAGAAATTACAGGCAGTAAGAAATTGAAAGCTAGCTCTTTACCTAAAGCTATTAAAATTGATAATAAAATATTTGATGATCCAGGAGTGGTAGCTAATAAAATGAATGAATTCTTTACTTCAGTTAAACCAAATTTAGCAAAAAAAAATTCAAACATAAACAAAACAATAAACAGATGTAGTTTTCCTTTAATATCTTATCTAAATTCTTTTGAATTGTCTTTTGATGAATTTGATACAGCTTTTAAAATGCTAAAGTTAAATAGAGCAGTCGGTCCTGATGATATCAATGGAAACATTGCCATTGATTCATGTGATATCATAAAAAATATCCTTTTTAAAATATTTAAATGTTCAATTCAACAAGGAATTTTTCCTGATGAATTAAAAATAGCTAGAGTTTCACCAATATTTAAAGGTGGAGACTTACTTAACGTTAGTAATTACCGTCCAATATCTCTTCTCTCTGTTTTCTCAAAGATTATAGAGAGAATTCTTTATAATAAATTTTTTAATCATCTTTCTCAAAATAATATCCTATACAAAAATCAATATGGGTTTAAAAAAAAAAACTCCACTGAACACGCTATACTCCAAATAACACAATATATTACTGAATCATTTGAAAGTTCCAAATTTACTTTAGGCATTTTTATTGACTTGTCTAAAGCCTTTGATACGATAGATCATAAAATTCTTTTTAAAAAACTTAAATATTATGGAATCTCTGGCAATGTTTTGAAGCTTTTAAAAAGTTATTTAAGTAATAGAAAGCAATTTGTTCTCTATGACGTATCATCGAAATCAAACTTGTTAGATGTAACATGCGGAGTTCCTCAAGGGTCTGTCCTAGGACCTCTCCTATTTCTCATTTACATAAACGATCTTTATGAAGCATCTAATTTATGACAATTATGTTTGCTGACGACGCGAATTTTTTTCTATCTCATAGTAACATAATTACCCTATTTCAAAGTATGAACATAGAATTAATTAAAATTTCAGAATGGTTTAAATTAAATAAGCTTTCTCTTAACATTGAAAAAACAAAATGGTCTCTTTTTCATCCATACTACAAAAAACATCTTCTACCAAGTGAATTGCTTGCTCTTTTTATAGATGACGTTCAAATTAAAAGAGTAACGGCTACAAATTTTTTAGGGGTTTTTATTGATGAAAATCTGACATGGAAAAAACACATTGAAAACTTATCCTCTAAAATTTCCAAAAGTATAGGAATACTATTTAAAATAAGAAGCATGCTAAATAAACATACTTTAATTCAGCTTTACCACTCGTTTATTCATTGCCATCTAAACTATGCTAATGCGGCTTGGGGTAGTGTAAGTAAAACTAAATTAGAACCACTTTATCGCCAAGAGAAACATGTTGCACGACTTATTAATTTTAAACATCGATTTTATCATGCTAAGCCTCTTTTAAACGAAATGAATATTCTTAATATATATCAACTTAATATTTTTAATGTATTGTGTTTTATGTTTAAATGTAAGTCTCGCACATCTCCAATTTCTTTTCACAATTTATATTCTTTAAAAATTAAAAATAAATACAATTTGCGTAATGAAAATTTTATTCTTCAACCAGTTTTCAAAACTAACTTTGGTAAATTTTGTATTTCATTTAGAGGAGCATTTTTATGGAACAAAATAGTGTTAAAACTTTTTGATTTCTCTCATGAATGGAACTTTTTCTTATTTAAAAGAAAATTGAAAGAAATTCTTTTCTCAGTTGAAAACATTCTGATATATTTTTAAGTTTGTTTTGTTTTTTATTAATACTCTTAGGAAATATTTTATCGTAATTTATATATACGAAATCTTTTATCTTAACTTATATATATATATATATATATATATATATATATATATATATATATATATATATATATATATATATATATATATATATATATATATATATATACGTATATATGTATGTGTATTTGTGCGTATTATTTGTATGTGTATATATATATATTGATGTGTAAGTATATTTATTTACATGTTTGTATGTTTAAATATGTATAAATAATTATATTTGTATTTATGTGTGAATATTTGTCTATGAATTATTAAAGGATTATTTATTATTTAAAATCTGTTTAGGCGGTTCTCGATGACAAGACCTTATGATCTTCTGCGAGTATCGGCGTTCTTGTTGTAACGTTAACAAAATTGTAATTCTGACTATACGTATTTTATTCATTCTTATATTGTAAAACTTATTTTGAATAAATAAAAAGAACAAAAAAAAAAAAAAAAAAAAAATTTTGCCTAGATTTCTCAGGCAATTGCTCTTAAGTTAATTCAAAAATCAAAATAGCTACAGAAAATCGCCGCTTAAAAAATTTTAAGATCTCCTTCTATTTTTTTTAATAAATCCATTAAATAAAGTTACCATCTTTAGGCATTAATTAGTGTTCAGACCTCTGAAATAAATTTACCTAATACGTTTGCTTCGGAAAGAACGTTTGCTTCAGAAAGAACATATAAACGTAAGAGAGCCTATATACTCACAGAGCGGACATACGGAAAACAGCAGCCATGTTTTTGCCAAATTATCGCGTGACAATTGTATAACCCAATATTTTAAAGGAAAATTTGAATATTTTGTTTTTCTTAGCAGTTTTTTAATAAAATTATTTATTAAACATTATTTATTTGACAAATAAATAAATTCTTTAAAAAAAACCCGTCAAAAAACTACTTGTAGTTTATAAGTTACTTAACAAAAGTTTAGACCTGACAAAAGTTTTACAATTTTTTTTATTAATTAGTTTTAGTTGAATCTATTCTTTCAAAGCCAATGCTTGTATTATCATATCTTGCTCCCAAGTTCAAAATAATATTTTTACTTCATTTTTATTCCTTAGAGCTAAATATTACAGGTCTGAATTTTTTAAACCTGTTTTTAAGCTTTAATCAAAATTAATGAGAATTAGGATAAAAGCTGAGCTGAACTTTTAATTTTTGTATCAGTATTAACTTGTTCATCAATTGACTTTCTCTTAGAGTACAGAACTACCATTCTTTTAGGTAAAAAGTTATGCCAAAAAATGATCTGAATATTAATTCTATTTAAAAAAAAATGCAAAGTTTGTTTTATTAGCAGAAAATAAACTTCCCACATTATGCTGTTTGTATGTAGCAAGCATTGTATTTACTCTATTTTTTAAAATATTGTGATTTAAAGCAAATTAGGAAAATTCTTTAATTTTCTTCAACTCTAGAACTCGTATATATTAAAAAAATTACATTAAAATACATTATAAAATAGTAGTTTGGTCAGTATTACTCAAGATTAAACTTGATGTTTTATCCTAATCTTTGAGTAAAACAATGTGCTATTTTTTGTGTGGATTTATGGACCTTACTAAGTCAAGAAAACACAATAAAAATCGATGGTCATTATTCGGTATCGTGCACTGCACTTTGATAATGTAATGTTTTTAAGAGTTAAGCAAAACAAATAAGTTTCAAGTCATTTTTGTATTAAAAAGCTGTAGGAATTACTTGTTTTGTGAATGCACCAGTTATAAATATTTTTTTAGAAGTTTTGGGTAAATTGCAATTTCATATAAAAAGTTTTTTTTTCAAGAAGAGTATTTGGTTGTTGACAAAATAACACCAGATAGAATAAGTTTCCACCTTAGTTTTCTACTTAGGCTCAATACATATAATCGAATAGTACCTCTATAATTTCATAAAAAAAAGCTTTTGTTTCATTGTAAATTTAGTAATTTTCTATACTAAAAGCCATAGTAAGGTTTCGTGATTTCATAAGTGTAAACCATTTATCAACAATTCAGTTAAATCAAGCAGTTGTGAGTATAGAATCATTTTTTTTATTTGCAATAAATTTCAATCCACAACTTTCATTATAGTTCATTGCAATATAATACTCTTGATACTTTTGTTTTGTTAAAATGTTTTTCATCAAGATGCTAAACTTATAAGTAAACATATTTAGAATGTCAACATGTGCAGGAATGTTAATCTATAACTAGTGATAGAAGTATATATATTTTTTGAATTCCAGCTGTAATTATGAAAGGTTTGTTACATGAGAGAGATGTTCTTGTATTCTTCAATAAATGAAGTACATTTGCTAAAAAATCAATAAAACAACTTGAATCACATGGATGTTTATTTAAACTGGAAAAAGTATAACTTTAGGTGCAGCTTATGCTAAAAAATCTTCACATTAACTGGTTATTTGCACCTTTATAAACAGAACTTTCACTATAATAATATTTTACAGTTTATTTTCATCTCGTAGATATTCCTCTAAGCATAAAAACTAAGGTATGGTTAGCTTGGCTATAAATTATGGCCTTAACATTATAGTATAATGTTAAGGTAATCTAACAATTCCATAGTATGAGTTATTGACATGACATCAGTAGTTTAAGCACATTCTTTTTCATGAATTTTTATTACATTCACATCAGTTTTCATAAACTTTTACAAATATTTAACAAAAATTTAATAGCAAGTTCACTCGCAGTTGGTTTTTTTGGCAAAAACATGGCGTCAAAAGCCAAAAAAATCGAATATCCAATCAAAAACGATCACACGTATGTCCGCTCTCTGAGTATATAGGCTCTCTAAAAAACACTGTTTTTGATACCCCTCGCTCATCCAGTCCTGTTTACTTAGTTTTTGTTATGGCAACAGCGGAATGTTTTTTACTTGTAATAAAAAATTAACTTCAAAAAAAGTGATTTTTTGTGGAACGATATATAAATAAAAATACATGGTTCACAGCGATTTTTAGTTATATTTATTTTCAATTTATATTTAGATATAAACCCTCATTATTTAAGCTGAAATAATTAAGTTAAAAAAATGCTTTTAGTTTATATATTAAAAGTAGAAACTATACTTAATTTTAAGAGAAATTCCAAAACTAAAGCCACTTTAATTTATGTAAAATTTTTCTTTGTTAAAATAAAATTGTTAAACTTCCTTTACTTACTCATTGCTATACACTAGATTTTAAATGAAAACTGTAATTTTTTTAAAACAAGATTTTAAAATAAAACTATTTAAGAGTATTAATGTTCTATTATTAAATATTATAATTTGATTAAAACGAAAGATGAAGAGAAGTATAGTTTTAATAAAATAAATTTAAATAAAAATAAAGTTTTTTTTTTTACTATTTTGGAATCTCGCAAAGAGTTCAGTAACGAATTACTATGGGAGCAATTCTTTTCAGATAATTCATGCTTGATTGAAGAGACAGAAGAATAATTAATGCTTGATTTAAGTGTTGAAAAATTATACTAAAAACAAAAGCACTAAAGATAAAAATGAATTAGAAAAATTTTAGTTAAAAATATGTGGAAGTGATCATGTACAATATATAGAAGACAACCCTATTTTGTGTACAGCTCGTAAAGAATAAGTTTACGATAGATTTAGTGGTATATAAAGTGTTCTTAGTAATGTTATTTTAGAAAATAAGATTGTGTTAAAGTGAAGTGAAAAAGAGGTTAAAGTGAATTGCGACTGAAAAAAATAATGTTTAGGTAAGTTTTGTTATTTCAGAGATTAAATTGGGTCAGCCAATAAAGCAAAAAAGGTGTAAAGAGCAAGAGTATGGTTTACCTGGGATAACCTTAAGGGATTACCTCAATTTCTAACAGCAAAATATGCATTAACAAAGTTTAAATAAAATTTATACATCGCATGCATCTAGATTATCATGGTGTTGGGCAGTGATGTATAAACAATAAAGGTTGATGTCCAGTATCTAAAAAGTACATGACAATTGGACAGGAGTCTAGTATGACTTTGAAAGATGAGAAAAATAGCAATCATCTTACCAAAAATTTGGGAAAAATGATTGTATCTGTGTATCTGGTAGGGTGAATCATGAAATATAAATATGTTATAGACACAAAGATTAATTCGTTTTTAAACATGATGTTTCCAAAAGATTCCAAAACACAAAGAATAACAATATATTTTAAAAAAATATAAAGACTCTTTTGAATTTAGTGTAAATAAAAAATCTAATAAAGATGTAATACAAAAAGTACTTTCTAATTTTTTGGATTACATCATTCATCAGAAAAGAAAGTGCCGTTTTTTAAGAACATTGAGCACTGTTTTTGTAAAATACACTAATATATTTGATATATATATCGAATTTTATACTAAAATAATTTCTTACTACTTAGATATATATTTTACGTAATAGTTTTCAAAAATTTGATGGGTTCAAGTAGTAGTATACAAAAGAGAAATATTTTCAATAAAGATTCATGTTCTGTATCTAAAAGTCAAGTCAGACAGTTTTTTGAAAATGAGTTTGCAGAAAAATTTTTATTAAAAGATAAATCCAAACAAGTCCACAATAACAATAAAAAAACGAGTTTTGTAACTTCAGAAGAACAAGATACAGATGTATTATCTCAGGTAATTTTTCTTTAGTTTTATTTATACTTACTATATGCTGCTAAAACAAGACTACTTATTTAAGATTACTTATCACACAAATTACTATTATAACCACACATATAAAATACAAGTCCTAATATAAAGTAAATATCTGAAGGTACAGCATATCAATCTAAACAATGATGAAAATAGTAATGGTAATAATGAATGATATCAATTGTATAATAATAATACTAATAGTAGGGATTAATTATATAATTAAGTTCTATTTATTATATGATTAAGTTCTATCATTATTATAATAATAATAGTAAAAGTAAGAACAGTAATAAAATAAATATATATTAAAGCTATGTATATATATACCCTTTTAACATTTTAAACTTGTGTTATGCCTCAATTGGTTACAATTGGTAACAAGGTTACATTCTCTTATTTTTAATCAAATATTAATTTAATAAACTTGATTATGCAGTAAATATTTTTTTATTAATGACATATTGCTATTTATCTTGTTTTATTTTATTTTGTAAAGTAGCTTCGTCTTGTAGGTTTCATTCTCTTATTAGATGAAGCTACTTTATAAAATAAAATGAAACAAGATAAATAGCAATATGTCATTAATAAAAAAGTAATTACTGCATTATCAAGTTTATTAATTTAATATTTAATTAAAAATAAGAGAATGTAACCTACAATTGGTTACTTAGTCACAAAAATAAAGTTTCAATTTGCAACGCTATGCCTCAACTAGTTACCTTTTTAAAACCCGAATGGTTTACAAAAATGTAACAAATTGAGATGTAGTGTAACATAAAAAAAAAGAGATTTTAATTAAGTCTCAAGTAAAGATTTTTTTACATTAGTTCATGTCTCAATCTAAGTCTCAATTTTTAAATGGTCTCTCTACATATAGAGTAGCCTCAATTGGCTACTTATATATATAAGGAGTAACCAATTGCAATATTACTTCTCAAAGTGATTGCAATATTATCTCAGATGCAATATAATGTCTCAAATTTTAACGTCTCAAATGCAATATAACGTCTCAAATATTTGTGATATTATGTCTCAATTGTTGAGACATAATATATGCATTTTTCAAAATTGTCTAGAAGAGAAAGAGCATTATTAGAAGAACCAGCCCAACAGTATTCCATACAGGAAAAAAATAAGAAATTTGTAAAGGTAAAGAATAGAATCACGGTTAAGAAAATGGTGAACGCAATAAAGAAAAGCAACCTTAGAAGATGTTAACTTAGCAATCAATTGTATATATGGTTCCCATGAAAGGTCATTAGTGAACGATAATCTAAGAAGATGTAAAGAAGAGAACTCAGTGAGAGGGTAGCTATTCATCATATATAGAAATATTGACAGTATTGCAATAGTTGCTTGTAGTAAATAACTGAGTTTTTTTGGAGTTAAAGTTCACAAGACTAAATTTACTTGATTTAAAACTGACAAGAAAGAATCTTCAAATACCTGCTTGGATCTACGAGGTTATGTAGGAGGGACATAATCTGCGGAGAGAGAAAAGATATCAGCCCAAAGGCAGTCTTGAGAAAATCATGAAAATAATCCCAGTCTGCTTTAGGGTAGTAGTAAGTAGTTCGATGATAGAGTGAGTCCAAAGAAGAAATATGAGAGGAAAGATTTATAAAGATAATTGCATGGCAGAACCACTTAAAAGAGAAAAAGAAGAAACTGACAAGTCAAGACACAACTAAAGAGACAAGACACAGATCAAGGAGTGAAGGTAAGTGATTAGGGTTGTCTGGAAAATGAGTTGCAAAGTTAACTATCTGAGTAAGAGATTAAGAAATGCAGAAGTTATGGGCTTTAGTGCCAGCAGGGTTAGTGGTGTTAGAGCCAAGCCATCCAGTGTGATGAGCATCAAAGTCACCAAAAACAACAATATTGGCAAAGGGGTAAAGGGAAAAGACATGGTCAATATGATCAGAAATTATGTAATTTTAGATGAATATCTTTTAGATGTACATTTAAAGGTGTGCAGTCTTGAGAAGAAGGAGAGTGATAATAAACAATGAGAAAGGTGATAGAGTGAAGAGGTACATAAAAAAATGGTCAAAAGATTTAAACCTGACTTTATGACAAATAGGTAAATTGATGCGTAAGTATACCCCCAAGGCAAGTATGTGGCTATTGATAGTGACATTAAAAGCATTAACAGGGACACTATCCATGCACAAACATGGCGCTGTTAATACTCTGATATTTTGCATCTGTTAATGGAATCAGCCTCTCTGAGAGCTACCACAGAGTTTGGGAAACCTTACTACCAGCTGGTCTCAGAACCATTAAACTGAGTTTTAAACCTGTTTTATAGCATTCATTATCCTAGGCAGGAAACAATGTAACACAGATTTACATCTATGCCAGCCTAATAGATGAAGAAGGGGTTTGAGATTGGTCAACAGAATTATTCTGCTTACCCCTAAAGTCTTTGCCTAGGAGGCCTCCTACAAAACATTAGCTGGATGCAGTTAACATCTGCCTAAGATTAGTATTTTTATCGAGACATAATCTCTTTTACTTAACCAAGAGTCCCAAGCTAGGTGATTTTTAAGTCGGAGTTAGTTTTTCCTTGCCTTTGCCTGAAAAAGAACACTCTACAAGGCAGCAGGGCATGGGACAGGTGGTACTGGGTTACATAATACCAGTAGCAGGGTGATCATAATGATCCTGAACCTGACCTGGAGCAATTAAAAGGAGCTACTTCCTGCAAACAGCACTTCAAAGCATTGAGCATGATATTTTGGAAATGCATTAGGAAAAATATTGCACCCAACAAAATACTAGAGATAAAGGTGAACGTAAATTTAATAGTTGGAGTGTCTAGTTATTTAATGAGCTCACACTGCATTAAAACAGATTTAAACATTTAAAAAGAACATTTAATTATTTAAACAGAACACATACATACATAAAGTAGCTTATAAGTGAGTAAACACTCCACCAGAGGTTCAGACAGAACATAAACATACATACAAACATAACCAGACAAAACACAAACATACAAACAGCAACTTATGGGTGATTCAACACTGCGCTAGAGGTTCAGACAGAACACAAACATACAGAAAGCAACTTACGGGCAAGTCAACACCACGCCATATATATATATATATATATATATATATATATATATATATATATATATATATATATATATATATATATATATTTATATACAACACATTTTTTTTTATACTTATAAAAAAAAAAGTTTTGTTATCATTTTCTTTCTTTTGTGTCATGTTGAAGGCTTTCAATAAACTCTGGCATCTTGTTTATAAGCATGTGTAATATGGTGAGTCGGGAAAAGTTTTTAAAGTTATTGAACTATTCCTTTTTTAAAGTGGCATAAAATTTATCCTTAATAAATAACACTCTTCTTCATTTGTTCTACTGTAAGCTCTTTGTTGTTCCTTGTCTATTTTCTGATGAATTATATACTCAGTTTTGACAAGAAGTCATAACTTTTTAATTGCTTTGAACAGGCAGCTGCTCTTGAATTTAATGTCTCTTTTATGACAGCTTGGGGCTTGCAATGGCTTGTTAATTTTAAATCCAACAAAACACAGTTATTCACTTAACTTGTAATTATTGCATTATTGTTGATATTACTTTATTTATGAATGGTAACACTCTTTCCAAGTCCTCTGCTTTACTTGTCATTAAAAAAAATATATTCATAAAAAAGGCCCAAAATTAGTTCTATTTAAAAAAAGCTCATAAAAATATAAGTGTTTATTATCATTTACAAAATTTTTCAATACTATTTTTATCAGTTTTTTTTCTATAAAGTATTGGTATGCAAGTATACTGGTATTGCAATCCCTATCATAAGTAGGGTTATAAGATCCTATTATAAGTTATAAATAAGGTCCTATCATAAGTTAAAAGTTTATTCCCAGGAAATAATTTTTAAATATACTTGTTATACGGGTATATATATATACTATTTATCTGGACCTGTAAAATATGGGATTAAGTCTATTCCTCAAGGATAATTTTTATACTTATACTTTAACTAATTTGGGGTGTGTTGATACAGTAGGTGTTACACAAAAACAATGCATAATTAACACACAAAATAAAAGTGTCAGTAGGAACAAATATGAAAACACAGTTGCAACAGAATTCAGTTGTCAATACAAACTGAACATGTTTTAGATGCTCTAAACTAAAAATTTTTCTGTTTTCTTTGAGTGCATTTTATTTAGAATTAAATACTGTGTAAAATGTTGTTTAGTAAGCACAGATCTTTATTAATTTGTGAATAGTTTTTTATTTTAATGAATGTTTAGTACTTTAACCTCATTTTATTATTTTTTTTTTTACACATTGGGGCACATTGATACATATTGATATGGGGCACATTGACTTGAATCAATAAATTACGTATCTTAAGACCTAAATACATATCAATAAAAGATGAAGCAACTTTAAAAAAATAAACAAATAAAATGCGCAAAGGATCTTAAAAATGCTCAAAATTTGTTAAATTTTTGAAAATTGTTTTTGTTGGTATAATCACAAATCTCTCTAAGAAGTCCATCAGTCTAACTTTTAAACCTATAATTATGGATTCAAACTCTTCTTCAAAAGAAGTTGAATTGGCAGAAACTGTATTTTGATGTAATATTGTAATGTAAAAAAATTGTAAAAAAAATATTAAACAATATTTAGTTTGGTAGCTTGTATCAATCTACCTTGTGATAGGGGCAGTTTGATACAAATTACATTTTTTTATTAAATGGATCCCAAAAATTTTTCTCATAAGTCTTAGCTGTAGTTTGTTTCAATTAAGATTTATTATAATTATTTAGACTATTATATGCATTGATATGAGCTGTTTATTAATTATATGTTTATTAATTATAGCTGTAGATATAAGCTTCACATAATTCTTCAAAAATATTAGAGCTTTACAAATTTGGACGAAGTTAGGGTTTTGGCTGTTTGTAGTGAAGTCCTTTTTTACTGCAATATGGAGCAGGCATAAATTGCGGGGTAAAGCATAAATGTTGATGATGTTTATCTGATGGGATAAACTAGGTATTGGTGCTGAGCCTCTTCGAAACGCCAGTAATAATAAACGTGATTCTGAAGAGAAGTTTATTATCATTACATAAATTATGGTTACACAAAAGCGATAATGTTTTTTCTTCATCTTATACCTCCTATCATTTTATATTTGTTCATTTTAAATATTGATATACCTATTGATATGTATACGAGTTTTAAAGTAAGTTAAACTTTTGTATTTAATGAAGATTTATGGTTAATTGTGTATCCTGTTTTGCTGTAGGTGTACTTTAACAATAAAATTACTGTTGACTATGATTTATGTGTAAGCTTTTTCTTCTTAAAATAATTCTGTATTTATTCTGAAAATCTGTCCCTTTATCTTTGTTTGTATCTTTTATCTTTAAAATCTGTCCGTTTATCTTTGTTTGTACTTATCCTACTTTATATAAAAAGTTTTTTCAATAGAAATGTTTCATATTTCTCTGTGTGAGTCTTCATTGCTCAGTCTAATTTAAACACCACAGATTAACTGCACCAAATATAACAAAAATAATTACTTAGACAAAAATATACATTGATATGAGATGTGATATGCGTTTATTATTTATAGCTGTAGATATAAGTTTACTTTTATGTGTACAAAACATTTATTTCAATTTTAAAGGATAAAATCTGTTTGTTGAGTGAATTGTTTATGAACATGTGTTCTTCAATCAACACTGATGGTGTCTTTTATTGCGGAGAAGTAAGTATAGCTGCTAAATATGTACCAGAAGAAAGTATCTTGCAACTGAAAGTTATACAAGCAAAGAGACTTTTAAAGAGAGATAGAATCCAGCTACCAGATCCTATTGTGGTTGTTAATATGTTTTTAGTTAGGTTTGACATTTATATTTTGATAAATATTTTTTAATAACATAAAACAAAATTCATTTTTAGTTAGGCTTCACATTTATATTTTGATAAATATTTTTTAATAAAATAAAACAAAATTCATTAAAAAAAAAATACATTAAATCATAAATGGCATGGCTGATAAAAATTTAAAAAAAAAACTTTTCTATGTATTATCTTTTTAATGGACAAGAGAATTTGTTGCTCTGAAAATATTATTGCCTGAAAATCTGGTTTGATTTAATAGATAATTGATTGATATAACTGGATGCTCAATATATTACATTCTTTAATGCTGGAAGTTTTAATTTTATAGTAATCCAACAGAATTAGTTACACAAAAGACAACAGTTAAGTTTCAGACATGTGATCCTCTCTTTCAAGAGTTATTAACCTTTTCATTGTATGAGAATGATATTGCTAATGCACAACTGCATATTGTTTTAAAAGATAATGGTTTATTGAAAGCAGATTGTTGTCTTGGAGAAATAAAGTTGAATCTCAGCAAACTAGATTTTCATAATGGTCAAACAATGTGGCTCCAATTAATCCCAAAGGTTTACATTACTTTGTAGCTATAATATTTTATTAACTTATTTCTTTGTTTTTAAACAATTTCATTCTTGACAAGTTTGTTATAATCAAAAATATATATGTATTATATTTATATATAGCAGGCCTTGGCGTAAAACATGTAAACACACACATATATATACACATATATACAATGCTTGAATGGAGAAAAAAAAGTGACTGGATGGTATTCTACAGTTTAAAAATACCATCCCACCTAATCATTGCTGTATATAGAGATTTATAAAAAGGTGGCGAGATGATTTATACTTTATAAAAAAGTGACGGGATGGCATCCTGCTGCATCCTGCCTCACTTTGAGTGCTGTATGTATATATATATATATATATATATATATATATATATATATATATATATATATATATATATATATATATATATATATATATATATATATATATATATATATATATACACATATATACAGTGCTTCCAGAAAGTATTAGCGCACTCATATTTTTTTTACCTAAGGGAACTTCAAATGAGTGTAATTCGAAAGCAGTAAAAGGCTGATTGATAATTTTTTTTTAACTTATTCATAAAATAAAGCAGAAATACTAATTGTCAAATATATAAAGGATATTTCTTTATTATTATCTTGAACTTAATTAGAACACAACAAGAGTGATAAAAACAATATTAAAAAAGTGTGCAAAAGTATTAGCGCACTTACAGTTTTTCAAAGATGGTAAGAAAGTTTAATATTTTATGTGACCACCTTTGTTTTTAAGGCATGCTAAGACTCTGCGCGGCATAGAATCTATAAGTTTTCTGATTAATTTTTGTGGCAGGGTATTCCACAACTCTTGCATCTGCGTTTTGAACTGCACCAAGTTAGTGGGCTTGCTTTTTTGTAATTTGCAGTCCACACAACTCCAAAGATTCTCAATAGGATTTAAATCAGGTGAGCGAGCGGGCCAAGGCATTAGATTAAACCATTTTTTTTCCATGTATTGCTTTATTGAGCGTGCTGTGTGGCAAGGAGCGTTATCTTGTTGAAATTGCCAGGTGGAGTTTGCCTTGAAAACGTCCATTGATGGCTTTAAATAACCTTCTAATATCTCTCTATATCAATGTATATTAAGGCGATCAGTGTAAAGATACGCCAGTCCATTGCTAGATCTAGCAATGCAGCCCCAAATGCTAATTGAACCTCCTCCTCTTTGAACTCTTGACATAAAAAAACGAGGATTATATTTTTCGTTTTGTATCTCCTCACGACAACCCTTTTCTTGCGATTAATAAGTTCCAATTTTGACTTGTCCGAGAAAACCACCTTTCTTCATTGCTCTACAGTCCATGCAGCTCTCTCTTTGCACCATTTTCTTTGCTTGTGACGGTCTTTGATACTTAATAGTGGCTTCTTTGTTGCAAGGTATGATTTGAGAAATTTTTTCTTCAAAAGCTTGCTAATTGTTGATCGGCTTACTTGATGTGCACCCAACGCTGTATTCAGGTCTGAGGCAATTTCGGCTATGTTAATGTTTGGGTTGCGTCTAGCAAGCATAATTGCTTTATTTTTGTCCCTTTCTGACATTTTTTTGGGACGACCAGAGCGACTTTTGTCTTTGACTGTTCCAAACTCATTATAGTTTTTGAGCATTGTTCTAACGCTGCATTCACTGATTTCAAGTTGACGTCCGATTTCTTGATTGCTTAGACCACTTTTGTTCAGGCCAATAACTTGCCACATTGTTTCAATTGTTATGCTCCTTAAACCCATATTTTTGTTGTTGCAATTTTGAAGTATTAACTAACTGTATTTCATATGATATTTCCGCCACTTCAATTTATTGTTCTTACATTTTTTATTGACTATTATTAATCAGCAGAGAGTTTTTAATAAAAATTAACCAAAAAAGTTTTTCTCAAATGAATTAAACGAGTGTGCTAATACATTTTAAATGAGTGCGCTAATACTTTTGCACACTTTATTTCAGGCATTTTTCCGAGTAATCATTAAACTTCTAATGAACTCATAAAATAAACAAGCAGGTTGACAATATTTGACATTATAATTAAATTTAATTGGTTTTACCTTTCATTTAAAAAAAAAACTAGTTCAAAATTAAAATTACTTTACAATTTATACTGATTTGAAGTTGTCTATAATAAAAATTTTAAAAATGTTGTTTTTAAAAAATCTCAATGTATTTTTTAACAATTTCTTTATTTACACGAAACTAAAGTTTTTTTTGAAAAGTTTTTTTAACTATTTCTTTTATTTACGCTAAAGTAAATTTCTTTTTTGTATTGTTTGTTTTAACTACTTTTTAAAATAATTTAGATTATTAACACTGAACTCATGTTTGTTTTGCGCAAACTATAAAATGAATAAACCGACAAGAAAGTAAGTTAATAAAAATGTTGTATTAAAGAGGGTTGCAAACTGTAATCAGCAGTGACCTTAATAATGAATTAAAAAGCTTCATTATGAAGAGTTTATGTTTCCAGAAACGAAAGCAAAGTTTTACACTGTTAATCTGAATTGGAATATTTTATTATTCAAAATGTTAAAAAAATTGTCAGCTTCTCAGAGAAAAAAAATTAGCCAAGGATTCTGTTTTAAGTAAAGTGCCAAAACTTACACATTCTTTTTATTCTCCAAGTTCTTCACAACCTTGTGAATCAAACATTTTGTGTGATAAAAACTCCTTTAAAACATCTAGTGAGACCTCCACTCTGTCTCAATCTAGCCAAGAGGAAGATAATGTGAGTAACCCTCTGTTGTGTAGTTCAACTTCTTCAGCTAGTTTTGGCACATGTTCATCAACTTTATCCTTGGACATTTGTAGCCAAAAATCTTTGGAAGCATCAAAGAAAAACAAAGAGCCTGAATTCAATTTAAAGCCTATAATAGTTGAGACAGATGATAATTTTACAATTACAACAGATTTTTCACACAGAAGTGACACTTGCAGGTTCTTATCTAATGACCCGTCCACTTGGCTGGAATGGCTGCCTGTAAGAGAGAGAGAGTGAGTGAGAGAGAGAGAGAGAGAGAGAGAGAGAGAGAGAGAGAGAGAGAGAGAGAGAGAGAGAGAGAGAGAGACTATATCATCAAAATGAATCCAATACTTTTCTTAAAGATCAATAAAGAATATCCTAAAACCAAAAAATACCATTTCTCAAATGAATTTTGATACAGGGTAGCAAGAAATGATGAACAAGTAAAAGGATATGGCTTATATACTGATTCAGCTTATTGTCTTCCTTGTCAATTGTTTGACCCAACTCCAAAATCATATTTTGGGAAAAAAGAAGGTTTCAACAACTGAAAAAAGTTCACAGAGCAAGCCTAAAAGAGCCATCTTCATCACATTTCAGTTGTTCAAAGAAATGGATTGAAGCAACAATCAAGATAGAAAATGAAGAAGCTGTTAATCAAGGTCTTATCCAACAAATTAACAATGAAATAGAATAGTGGAGAAGCATTCTTAAGAAAATAGTATTGATGATTATGTACTTGGCGGACATAATATTGCATTCGGTGGAAGCTCATCAAAACTGTACACCAAAAATAATGGGGACTTCATTAGTCTTATCCAATTATTTGATCAGTTTTGATCCAATTTTGATGGAGCATTTATGACAAATTGAAGATGGAGAAAGATGTTCACAAATGCTAAGTGTCAATATTTAAAACATGGTCATTAACCTCTTAGCTTGGCATGTAAAAGAAGCTATTGTGAACGAGGTAAAGTGTCAAAATTATTTTTTAGTTATCATGGATTGCACTCCAGACCTTAGTCACAAAGGCCAAAGTTTTCTAACCATCATGTCCATGAAGATAAAGAAGCAATAGTCATTGTCCAAGAAAGCTTTATTGGATATACAGCGTGGGAAGAGTTGACTGGTAAAGCTCATTCTAATCTTCTAATTGAAGAAATAAAGTCTTGTAGGCAAGACCTAAACAACTATAGATGTCAAGGCTATGACAATGGGTCTAATATGGTTGCAATTCAAAAAGGTGTTCAAGCTCAAATTACTAAACTACCACCAAAGGACAAACTTAAAGAGGATTATAAAATGTTACAAGAACACCTGACTATGAAAAACATTTCAAAAATAAATGGGGAAGGACTGTATAAAGGAATTTCTACCCGTCAGTTTGATAGCTACTGTTTTTGACAAATGGTGTGAACAGAAGCACTATTACCATTAGAAATACTCAATATAATCAAAAAGAAAAGACCTTTTTACTAATTTGTGGATAGCACTATGCATATTGTTGACAATTTCAATGACTGACCAGCAGTGAACATAGTTTCAGCTAGTTTAAGTTAATTAAAATCAACCTACATACATTGATGGCGTAAAAAAAAATGACGTTGCTTGAATAAATATATATTTATCTTTATGGTAGATTGTTTTGTGGGGAAAATATTCAAGTATCGGTGGCAGCACAAAAAGTTTATATACGCGACTATTACTGGTTGGGGGGGGGGCGGCGTGCCGTAATATATATATACATGTATATTTATATATATATATATATATATATATATATATATATATATATATATATATATACATATATATATATATATATATATATATATATATATATATATATATATATATATATATATATATATATACATATATATATATATATATATATATATATATATATATATATATATATATATATATATATATATATATATATATATATATATATATATATATATATATATATATTAGGCCCACTATAGTTTTTTAACAATTACTGGCTCTTTCCCACACTCCCCTACCAGAGCGATTTATGGCTCTCGCAAAAGTATTTTTTCGTATAAAAAAGGAATAATTCGAATAAAAAAGACCAAGTTTGAGTTTCAGATTGACTTTTTTGCTTACAAAATGTGATTACAATTTTTTTTGCACCAAAGCTGATTTTTTTTGTAGTGCTTAACATTGTATGTTAACTACACTTGCTAACAGATTGTAGACTAAGTTATTTTATACTGCAACACTTGTTTTGTTTTTAGTGGAGCAGAATTTTAATATTATAAATTTGAATATAAATTTTGTGTAATTATAATACAATGTTATAATAGAATTAGTAAAAAAAGATTTTTTTTTTCCTTTTTAAATACAGATATGCAGTGCAAAGATATTTCTTTTCCTAAAATCCTTGGTTTTAAGTGCCGTGTAATATAACTATAACATTAATGACAATATGGTCAAGTTTGCAAAGCCGTTTATAAAAGTAAATAATTATAGTTGTAAATAAATTGAAAAATGTAAGGTCACTTTTAAAAGTAAAAATTAAATAATAAACTGCAACGCTTTTTAACTGTTGCACTGATGTTGCAAAAAAAGAAAAAAATTAAAAAAGACCGCCAATGGAAATTCAGATATTTTGATTGGATTGTATTAAGTTATTACACTCTAAGTTATTGCATTATAGTTTTTAATAGTTCTTAAAATGCCTGCATTCTTTTACAATAAGAAAATATTTTTTATAAACAGTAAAAACTTTTATAGCTCTTTGTCAAATTTTTTATCTAATAAGTAATGTTGTTAACAAATAAAGAGCTAGTGTGAAAACCCAAAGTTAATGCTCATTTAAAGCATTTTTTCACAGCATGATAAATGATACTTGTTATATATATACTCATGTTACATTAACATTACCAATATTTGCTTGCAACAAGTATATCACCAAATTTTGTAAAAAACAAAAGCTTTTGTTAGAAGCTGTTTAGAGGAACCTCTCGCATAGCTTGCTCCTGCTGAAGCCATGTGAGCAGCTTCGGCAGGAGCAAGCCATGTGACCAGGCATATTCTAGGGTGGTCCAATTTTGCGACATTTTAGAATTATCACACCAACTTTTAAATTGAGGTTTAGACTAAAAAAAAAATGATGTTTACTAAATGTTTTATTTTAATATTAAAATTTTAGGGTCCCCCCACTTAGAAAAAAATTCTTTTTTCACTGTCTTTTCTTTAGTATTTGACTTTTCTCACAGGATTTTTTACTGTCTTTATTATTTATACTGTATAATAAATTTGACTTGAAAAAAATTAATTTAAGGATTCCCTGAATTGAATAACGAAAAGGTTTTGTAATTTGGCAATGTCAGTAAAGTAATTTGCGGCAGATTTCATTATATGGTATCTCAATTAGTAAGTAACTCAGTTACATGTTTTTGCTGCTGCTTTTACTGTTTTTTTCTGTGATCATTACAAAAGTGGATTTATGTTCTCCTAAATTACTGAAGCCTAGTGAACCTCTATTAAAAAACAAAAAAAGTTCAGTGGAAAAAGCAAGATCCACATGAAACCAACATCAGGATTACTTTATTGGATTTGGCCTGGAGAAAAGTTTAGGTGTCGGTGTAAAATTTCCCTTTAAAATTGCTTTCCTCAGGAGATACCTCTACCTTCGAGAAATTTAGCAAAAAACTCATTTACCAGTTAAGCCAGATAACAAATGTATCAAGTATTTCATTACAGTTTTTAATGAATGGTAAAGTATGTTGAAGAAGGTAAAGATGTTCCCCTGAAAAGAAACAAAAAGTTTTTGGAATGAATCAACTCTATGATATCAGCTGCTGACACGTATTACAAATTACATTATCTCGACTTGTAATATGAAAGAAGGACTGGGAAGTTTTACTGAATCAACAGAAGTATCCACAGGTAATTTTATGTATTATTTTAACCATGTTGCTGTATTATGTTTACTTAAGCTAATTGTTTTTTTTTACATTAATATTGTATTTTTTCATTTCCAATTAGGTTGGTTTATGATTAGTTGCATCACAACTCTTGTGCAGCAAGAAAAGAACAAGTCTGATCGCAATGAACGCTTTGAAAACAGATTCAATACCCACAGCACAGCTAAAAGAAGAAAAACAGCTCTGAGTAATTAAAAAATATAAGAAAATCTTGAGAAAAGTGCAGATACGTCAATTGCAGCTCAGAAGTTTTCACTCCCTTCCATTCCCAACAACATCCCTTTTTTTTGTCTCTTTAATTGGTCTAAATTCCTGGCTAATACTTAACCTAATTAAGATGACTGCAAGCCAGGTAGACTGAATGCAAATACCTGTTGATCACTGGATGAAGATGAAAGATTACAACTATATGAAAAATGTTATTAAACACTGTCAAGTTGTGAATGACTGGACTGAAAGAGGTATAAAACTTATAAAAGACTACAAAATCAAATGTAATTAAAACCAAACCAAAGTAACTTTGGTTTCAATTACTACCTCAAATAGTAGTAATTGAAACCTTCAATTACTACTATTTGAAGTCAATGTTACAGCCATCGAATCTACAATACTGATATTCACAATGTTGGTAACAAGTTATGCAAACATTTGTGTAAAAACTCCACAACTATTTCCATTGAGTTGTTAAGGTGCATTAAAAATTTTTTCAATTACTCCAAGTTCATTATCGACAATTTTGTCAAATTATTTTGTCAAATACTCCAAGTTCATTAGTGACAGTTAAGAGTGTCCAATGGTTGCATTGTTCTTATCGTGACTTTTGGCATCAGTAGCTGCATTGACATCACAATCTCCATTTTGTGGTTGCTTTCTTTCCAACCATTTAACTTTATGCTCTGTTTGATTGCTGGTAAACTCTGCACAAATTTCCTCATTTTATTGGTTTCTCAGATAAGGCAATTAAAATGATTTTGTGAGTTTTATATAAAACCCACTTACCAGCATATTATTTTCAATTAAATATTCCTGGATAATGTAATAAAAACCAAAATACTTTATAATATAGACAAACAGAAGAATTTTTTTTTACTAACTAGTTTAACTTGCTTATTTGAAAATCTTCAAATTTTTAGCCAATAAAAACATGCACAAATGTATACCTTTTGCAAAAATAAAAACTTTTTGTAAAACTTGTCATAATGCTCAATAACAATGTCATAATGTTCACTTTTCAATATGTTAAATATTAAATATTGAAGGTCAGGTCAGCTTATCCTGCAACTGGTAACATGTAACCTAGTACAACCTACCTCATACCCTTGCTACCTTGTAGGATATGCTTTTTTAGGCAAAAGCTATGAGAAGCCAACTCCGAACTAAAACACCCCCTGCCTTGTGGCTCTTGGTTGAGTAAAGACTAGAGATGGTGTCTTGATAAAAAATACTCATCTTGGGAAGATGTTAAATGCAACCGGCTACTGTCTTATAGAAGGCCTCCTAGGCAAAGACTTAAGCGATAAACAGATTCTACCTGTTGACCAGCCTCACACCCCTTCTTCATCTATTAGGCTGGCACAGATGTACTTATAATACATTTTTTCCAGTGTAGGATGTTGAATGCTGGATCTTTTTGACTCAATCCAAGGGTTTTGCTTACGTCTCTGTTTTATGACTAGGTAACTCGTTCTATTTTCTTCTAATGAGGGTACAGCTCTAAAACTCAGTTTTATGATTCTGAGGTTGGCTGGTAGTCAGGTTTCCTGAAGTCTATGGTAGCCTTTGGAGAGGCTGATTTAATCAACAGCTGTAGAATATCAGAGTACTAACAGTGGCATGTTGTGCATGGATAGTGTCCCTGTTTGTACTTTTGGTATGCATTGTCAAGGCCATATTTGGAGCCCTTTGTTACGGCTTAGGATTTATTAATAGTAATGAGGCAATTGCTTAGACTATTAAATAGTGTACTGAGTTCTATCTATGCTTTGAGTCAAGTTCTTTAATAAGTTTAAAAATAACTAAAGTACCAATAACTATAAAACACAAAAAACCATCGTCATCACCAAGTTTTCTAAACCTATCATTCACTAATATTTATGGTCTTCGAAGTAACTTTCTTCTGTTGAGCTTATCTCTTGCAAAGTTCACCAGGCCTACTTGCTCTTTGTGAGACTAATTTGAGTTCGGTTGTCTCATCTTGTGATCTTAGTGTTGATGGTTATCTCCTTTAACTCATAAAGGCTCCAGTAGTCACATTTTTGGCCTGGGCATTTACATTCGTAAGAATTCACACATTTGTCGGGAAACTTGGTTTGAATCACAGACTATTCTTTTATGTGCTTTTTGTTTAGCACCATTTCACTCTATTGCTTTTCTCTTTATTCTATATGGCTCTCCTTCATCTCAAGACTGCACTCTTTTCAATGTTATTTCTGATCAAGTTGACCAAGCCTTCTCTCTTTATCCATCATCCAATATCGTTTTTGTTGCTGACTTTAATGCTCATCACACTGAATGGCTTGACTCTAGTATCAGTGACTCTGCAGGCGTTAAAGCCCACAATTTTTGCATTTCTCAATCTCTAACTCAAATAATCAACTTTCTTACTTCCTTTCCAGACAGCCAAATTGTTTACCTTCTCTACTCAACTTTCTTTCTGTGATTTTATTCATGATGGCCCTTGGGTAGAAATCTTTTGTCTTCCTGCTGAAATGTGCTTCTTACATAACTTTGTGATATTCAGGCTGGCATGGAATCTTTTATTCCCTCTCGATGATTCCAGGTCAAGCCTCACTCTTCTCCATGGTTTTTCTCACATTGTGCTGCTGCAATTTCAAATCAAAACCATTACTTCCATATCTCTCAGCAAAATAATTCCAATGTAAACCAATGTAAAAAGGTCTTTTCTTCGCCAGCTATTCTCATAAAATCTTGTATTTCATCACAAAAATTAGGCTCTCGTGACGTGACTGGAGAATCTTTAATAGTATCAATAATAAGGGTAAATCTGTTATTCCACCTCTCTTGTATGGTTCAGATTTTGTCACCTCACCTAAAGACAAAGCTGAATTGTTTACTTAGAACTTTTCATCAATATCATCTCTTGATTCCACTAGTTGCATTCTATCTGATATAGCAGACTAACAGGTCTCTTCTACAGTTATCGGTCCATACAACATACCTGTTATAGTCTTGCAGAAGTGTTTTCTCGAGCTGTTGTCTATACTTTCAAAACTATTTAACAAGTGCTTAATATAGTCTTGTTTTCCTGCCTGCTGGAAAGCGGCATCTGTTATCACTATTTTCAAAAATTCTGGAGAGCGATGAATTGTCTAACTACTGTCCCATTAGTCTTCTTCTTATCATAAGCAAGGTTTTTGAATCTTTAATTAGCAAGCACTTAATCTCTCATCTTGAATCTAATAACTTACTTTCTGATCATCAATATGGATTTTGATCATTTTGATCAAAATCCATATTCATACTATAATGGGGACTGCTCTAAAGAGCTAGCATTACTTGTGCCATCTACTAAAATTCATTTCCGTGTTACTCGTCATTCAATTAAGTCTCATTCTTTTACTGTGACTGTTCCTAAGTGCTTTAAAAACTCTTATTCATCTAGTTTTGTTTCTCAAACATCAGTTCTTTGGAATTTGTTTCCTTCTTCTTGCTTTCCTGATTTATATAATTTGCAATCTTTTAAGTTGTCTGTCAATCGTTATCTTGCTCTATAAACTTCATCTTTTCTCTTCCAGTAACTTCCATCTTTAATTGTGGTTGCTTGCAGCCTTGTTGGAAGCGAAGATGTAAAAAAAAAAGAAAAAAAAAAACTTAGATTAGTTAGCTTTTAGGTTTTTAGGCTGGCATTTAGATTTTTGAGCCAAACCAATATTTAGGCGTAACTGATTTTTGCTGCTTTTTTAACTAAAATAACACCAGGTAATATTCATGCAAAGAAAAAAAATTTACAGAGAGAAATTTTGACAATAGGGTATGCTGCTCTTATAGTGCACACTGCAGCAATTTCACACATAAATTCAGTAGATTTCAAAATATTAAATCTAATTAATTCAAAAGTATCATCAGTTTAACATATTTATTGTTTAGACTGATGTTTGGTTGCTTTTTCTTCAACCTTAATTTTATTTTGTTTTGTGAGACTGTAAAAAAGGTAGAAAGAAATAATATAAATGCACTGGAAAAATACTGTAGAAATAAGTGGAAAATAAACTTTAATGGATATTCATACCATTTATAGCAAATAATTAAAAAAAAAAACTTGAAGCAAGAGGATTATTAAATAGAGAGAGTATATAATTTCAGTTGTAATAAAATGATATACTGCAATAATTGGTTATTTGAAAAAGTTGGCTGGCAGATTTTATAATGAAGCAAGGAATTTGAAGTACCCTATGTTCAAGGGGACCCTATGTTAAATTTTCAAGAGTAATAAATGAGTAAAGGAGGGAAGTTAAAGAGTAAGAGGAAGCTTTTCTTAATTTTTCTTTTCTTAATATTTTCTTAATGAAATAAATCATTACCTATTCTTGTTATAAGTGAAATTGAGATTTTAGACACTTATTGCTTTATTAAAACTTTGTTTAATTATCAATCTGATAGACTGAGAGGTTAACTTCCTTTAATGTATGTATGTATGCAGTTAGATGGATACAGTTGGAAATAAGTCTTGTTATATGTACTTTTTTTGCTTTTGTAACTTGCATAATAGTTTCTGAAATTTATTTATAAGGGTTTGAGTAGGATTATAGTTGATAGTTACTTAATGTTTGATTTTCTCTTCTAATTTATAAAATGCACCCACTTCATTTATTAGTACAAATCCTGTTCCTTTATCAAATGGATAAATTGCTTAACCATTCATTTTTTTCTTCAAGTTATTTAAAGATAATCTTTGTTCTTTTATTAAATCAGGTAATCTAGGTTTTTAATTTTTATTAAGCATTTTACTCACATTTTGTTGAATCTTTTCTCCATCAGATTTTCTATTATGTTTTTCTAAATGTAAAGCAAAAGATTTGATTGTTGTTAAAATTTCTATATAAGGTAACTTTTTTAACAACCATGTAAAATTTGGTCCAAGATTCAGGAGTTTTGTTGCAGGGGTGTCTAACTGAGTTTGTGTTAAATTAAAAATTTTAGATTCAACTAATTTTATTCAATCTGTTTGGTTGTTTTTGTTTGTTGTAAGTCATTTTATAAGGTTTTTCAAATTTTTCTTTTAAATGTTTCTTTTGAATTTTGTAATGGTATTTTTTCGATATTTCAGTGACATTTTTAATATTTTTATCATGATTTGGTGTCAAAATATTTCTAAATCATAACATATAATTTTCATAACATTCTAACTTGTAAAAAATCTATAGATTGCTTTGTTTCAAAGTGATCGATAACTTTCTTTGATATTATTTAGTAATATTTTCTTCTTTTTCGATTTAATTGGTGATCTTACTTTCAATGGTGGTGGAATTATATGGTTGGAAATGCACCTCTTAAGGAAGATTAATTGGTTTTTTGATATCGCGTTTCTAATTTTTTTTTCTGAAGTTTTACTGTAGTATTATATATCTCCTTGCTGTAGGAATTAGTAACTAAATGTTTCAATGTCAGACTTGTTATATGTGAATATGTGTGTGTGTATATATATATATATATATAAACTTACACACACACAAATATATGTATATATATATATATATATATATATATATATATATATATATATATATATATATATATATATATATATATACACACACACAGAGTCTTTCACAGGAAGATGAGCGTTTGCACATCATTATATGACCAGGCAAATCACATTTTGCTTTAATGATTTGTCCGCAACTATTTAAAAAAGCATTTTAAAAATACGCTGAATAAAAAGTATTCTGAATTATAAGTGAAATAAATTAATTTCTTATTAACTTTTTAATTTTTTTTCCCCTATGTCTACAAATTTACATGCTCTTGTGGCAGTATATACATTGGTGAAACAAAGAAGAGCATTTAGATGAGATTGAACTTTGAAAAACTGTTTAAAAGGTAAATGGGATGCATCTGGGGCAACTGAACCTTATAGCAAACCAAAAGTTATGGCGATCATACTCTTTTTAAAACTGCTTGGTTTAAACACGTTAAAAGTGGTGATTTTAATGTTGAAAACAAAGAACATTTGGCCAAAAAAGTTTGAAGATGAGGAATTAGAATCATTTCTCAACAAAGATTGTTGTTAAATGCAAACTGTTGGGAGTAACACGACAATCCATTTTCTTGCATTTAAAAGCAGCAGCATCCATTGAAAAACAAGGAAATTGGGTGCCACATGAATTAAAACTGAAAGACATTGAAAGACAATTTTGCATGTCAGAAATGTTGCTTGATTGGTATAAAAAGAAATTGTTTTTACATTGAGTTATTACAGGCAATGAAAAGTGGATTAGTTACAATTTTTGCCTTAATTATTAATTAAGGTGAAAAAAAGCACACATTTGATACATACCAGGACAATTGCAACTAAAGCAAGATATTCATCAAAGCATTGTTCTGTATTTAATAAAACCGAAAGGTGTATTTTTTTATGAGCTGTTGAAATCAGACAATCACAGGGGACCTCAACAGAGCACAATTTATCCATTTAAAGAGAGCAATGACCAAAAAATGTACAGATCATGCGGTCAGACACAAGACCATATCTTTTCATCATAACAAATACTTAGCCACATGTTGCAAAACTGGTTAAAAACTACTTGGATGATAGTGGATGGGAAGTTTTTTCTCACTTGCCATACAGCCCAGACTCCACACAAAACACACTTACTGGAATACATTTCAATTCATGATAGGGTATCCAGAATTGGCTTGATTCATATTTGGCCTCAAAAGATGAATGGTTTTTTTGTATGGGATTTCATAAAATGCCAGAAAAATGCGAAAATATTATAGCTTTAGATGGGCAATACTTTGAATAATATATTTTGTAATATATCAGTTCATTTTTTAATTAAAATAAAACTGTATTTTAAACTCAAAAAAACTCAAAAAAAAAAGAAAGTTATATATACATGTATATATAAATATATATATATATATATATATATATATATATATATATATATATATATATATATACATACACACATATATACATACACACATATATACATATACACATATACACATATACATATATACATACATATATATATATATATATATATATATATATATATATATATATATATATATATATATATATATATATATATATACATACACACATATATACATATACACATATACACATATACATATATACATATATATATATATATATATATATATATATATATATATATATATATATATATATATATATATATATGTATATATATACATACACACATATATACATATACACATATACACACACACAAACACATATATATATATATATATATATATATATATATATATATATATATATATATATATATATATATATATATATATATATACACACACAATTAGAAATTAAAAACAAAGTTTTTACTATAGCTCAATTCTCAAGAGTATATAAGCATATATAAAGGTCTTAACAAATTAACAAAAATAGCGGACAATCACAGTGCCCACCTCCACATTCGTGTAAGTCAGTTTACATGGGTGAAATCAAGCCAGTGCAAAATACAATTATTTTTATCAAACTCTACTTACATAAACAAAAATAGTTAAAAACATCTAGTGCTTTTAAAATAAAATGTCTTTAGTAAATATTATGAAATTATGCAATAATAATAGTAATTAAAAAAATGTTTGTTTGTTATTACATTTTTTTGAGCGTCTTTTAGGTAAAAAAGTTTATTATTGAAGATTTTTTTTTTGTTCTATTTATTCTGAAAACAAATTCCTATAACACTTTAAAGTATTGTTATGTCACAATTGCTTACAATTTGTAACAAGGTTACATTTTCTTATTTTTATTTATGTATTAAGTAAATAAACTTGCTAATGCAGTAAATGTTTGTTTATTATTGTCGTATTGCGTTTATTATTGCCGTATAATTATCATCTTTTATTTTATTTTTATTGAAAAATAGCCTTGTCTCAATTGGTAGCTTTGTCACTAAAAAAAAAATAAAGTTTCATTTTGCAACATTATGTCTCAATTGTTATTTTTTTTTAACTCTCTAAAGTGTAACCGATTTAGACAATTATTGTTATTGCAATAATTTAGATCTTACTAATCATACAATTTGCAATCTTTTAAGTTGTCTGTCAATCGTTATCTTGCTCTACAATTTTCATCTTTTCTCTTCCAGTAATATTTAATGTGACCAACTTTATTTGCAATAACATCTTGGAGTCTTTTATATATACTTTTATACAGATTTTCAATAAATGTAATGGGGATATTATACCATTCTCCTTTTAGAACATTCCAAAGCTCATTTACATTCTTTGGCAACCATTCCATCTTCTTTCTGTCTAAGTAGTCCCAAACATGTTCGATTATATTCAAATCAGGGCTCTGAGGAAGCCAAGGCATGGTTTGAAGCACTCCATCCTCTTCCAGATTTGACAAATAATTTATAACTAATTTGCAAGTATGTTTGGTATCGTTATCTTGTTGTAAGATAAAATAATTTTCTGTTATTCTAACAATATCTCCTACCCCTTTTATTGAAATACACCCCCAGACTTGAATATTCTCTCTACCATGTTTGGTAGTTGATGCTAGACATGGCTCCTTTAATGCCTCTCCCTTTCTTTGCCTAACATATTGGTGTCTATTCGTCCCAATCCGTAACAACTAATCCGTAACAAGGAGATATTTTTTTTAAAACTTTTTTATCAATGCAGGAATACACTGGTTTCATTGGGAAATACATTGTTGTTTTATAGAAAACTTACCATATTTAATTGTGTTGAAAAAAGAAGAGTATAGCTTACTATTTTCTGTATTCCTGGTGTGATGGTTGTGAATTTCATTTGTTTTAATAAAAAAATTTAAAAAAGAGTTAGGTTGTTTTGTTTTGGAGAAAGTCAAACACAAAAAGACAATTGTAAAACTTTACAAGATCATGGAGTTTTAGGATTTTTAGTTCAGAAAATTTTTTTTGAATATCAGATCTCATTGGTGAAAATGTCATTATTCTAATAGATGCGCATTGTAAACTAGCAATGCCATTAAGTAAAAAGTTACATTTTTGATGCCAAACAATACAACAATAGCAAAGGTGAGAAGAGAATAAAGAAGAATAAATCATTTGAAGAGTTTGGATAGGAACATAGTAACAAATTAGAGAAAGCACACTGTTAGCTCGTGTGAGTTTTTTTTTAAGATTATACAGTTGATTATACCAAGATAGGTTTTCATCAAGATATACACCAAGATACTTTATATATTTTGACGGAAAAAGTTTTTTTCCGTTAATTTTAATATTAATATTATCAATAGTTTTTTGAGGGGAATGAAAAATAATGTATTCAGTTTTATTGACATTCAATGAAATACGATTAAAGTTCGTGTATTACACAGTTGAATGTTATTGGGTATAACTAGGGTGTATAATATATATATATATATATATATATATATATATATATATATATATATATATATATATATATATATATATATATATATGTATATATATATATATATATATATATATATATATATATATATATATATATAATTATAATATTTGAATACTGTAGATAGATTTTAAGTCGTAAAAAGTTAGGTTAAAAAAAGTATTTTTTTATATTTTAGTTATGTATTAACTATTATTTTATTATAGATTGATTTATCAATCACAGGAAATATTGATGTTTCATTCAGCATAAATCAATCAAACTGTCTTCTTTTAACTATTCATAGTGCCAGGGGATTAAAAAATAGTAGCGGTATTTGTCAGTTTTTTGTCAAACATCATCTTATTGGTTTTCCTAAAAAATTTCAAACAAAGGTAAAAAAAAGTCAATTTGTTTTACAATACTTTAAAATGATAATGGATTTTTAAATACTTATTAATTTATTTGTATAATTATTGTTATTCAAAAAATCATATAAATTCAATGATATTTAAAAAATTAAAAACAAAGTGTTATAAAAGTGACTTATGAATTGTTTCAGAAAAAACATTTGTTTTAAATACATAAACCTATTTACAGTTATTAGTTAGTTTACACCTCAGTCTATAAAGTTTAAATCTCAGGCTTTATAGAAATTTTTAGTTAAACTAGAATAATGCCAACAGTATGTAATCCGTAAAGCAGGTCAATACTGATTGTGGTATCAAAGAATACTCAATAGCTTAGTAAATAAATAAAAAGGGTTTAATTAATGATATCAAATAATTCTGACACGCACCTGCACAAACTTCATTCAAGTCATGTTTTAAATAGGCAAGGTTTATTTTATAAGGTGTCATAGAAATAATGTAACACTCAATTTAGGAAAATGTAACAATTTTTTTGAGAGCAGTGTTAAAAGTAGTTAAGTTTAAACAATAGCTTGAAACAGTTTATTGCAGAAAATAGCAATAAAATTTTCATTAACTGTAAAAACCCATTTTGTAATGTTACCACTATAAACAGCATTTCTTGACATAATTGTGTTGAGTTAGATTTTTTTTTCTGTAACTGTTGACCAATGATTAATAAAATAAATTTCAAATCACAAAAGTCAAAACTATATATTAACAGAAGACAAACTAAAATAATGATGCAGGGTAAAATGTAAATGTACCCTTTATGTAGCATACTATTGTTATGTAAAAAGTATAACTTTAAAAAATGGAAAAAAAAGAATATACTATTAAAAAAATAGTGTTGATCCATAAAATCACAAGATCTGTTTAATGATGATGGATCAGCATTAGTAAAATGAGGTGAAGTCAAGCTCTATAAAATGATATTTACCTGCCAAGATTTAGTTGAAATCACTAAATTCACTGTTATTACCAGATATTGGAAAAACAATATTAGTATATTTAAAAATTAACAATAAGAGAGGTTATTATTTTTTATAAAGTAAAAGATTTAATGAATGCATAATAAAACGACCGAGATAAAAAATTGTTATTCAATTACTGTCAATAATAATGTAATATGTTTTTTAAACATCTTAAATAGACAATCATATAATTTATTAGAATTATAAGAAAATTGTTAACAGTTTGCAAATAATCCACCATCTGTGAAAGCATATTGATATACAGTTTGTGTATTACGCAGTTGAATGTTATTGGGTATAACTAGGGTGTATAAACATTAAAATAAAAAATAAATCATTGTTGCACTAAAAATTGAAATACAAATAACACATAGGTTATAAGATCTCTTAAAATCAAACAATTGAAATTAAACTTTATTAAATCTAGGTGATAACCAAATTAACATACAAACCTTTTATGACTATGTAAAATGGTTATGGTTTTCCAATAATCTTTCTATCCAAATAACAAAAATTATTTACATCTTTTAATAAAAACTACCTTATTAAGTTATTTTGAAAGAAGTATATAAAAATGGTGAAATCAACAGTTTTTAAGGAAAGCAAACACCACCTAAAATTAAATTGTTTTACAGCTTTCAAATTTTAAAAAAATTTCCTATTTTAGATTTTCAAAAATTATCCCTTCTCAAAACCATCACCTGCATAGAATATCTAATACTATTAAATACTGATTATGATATGCTAGATAAAAAATAAAGAATAATAAATAAGTGAAAAAAAAAACTTTAAACTAAAATGTCTAAAGCTTAGAAAATCCAGTTTACAGTACAAATAAATCAAATCATAATTTTTACACTAAATAGCTAATAATAAAAACCCTGATCATCTTAATTGGTTTATCTAAAAAATAATAAAAACACCAAAGAATATATATACAAGGCAAAATCATATACTAAAAAGTAATAATTTGACTAAATAATGTTGAAGTCACAAATTAAGACCATTATTTAATGTTTGTTCATATTAATTTTAATTGTAATATGAACAAACATACAATTTGAAAATAATATACAAACTGAAAGTTCTTACAACTAAATGCAACTAAAGTTTAACAAAATGCAACGAAAGTGTAAGGTTCCTAGGTTTTATGAAGGAGAACATGTTAAAAAATTTTATTTTTACACTTTCGGAACTCTTTTTTTCTTCTTCCGTAAAAGCTGGACATCTGGCAACCCTATGAAAGCACAACTTTTCAACAGCTTAGCATCTAGTAAAAATTTTTGTTTGTCTACTTTTGTACAACATAAAGCTAGCTCTTTATTTTTTGCTGTTGTTGATTCTTTCAATAATAAAGTAAAATTTAAAACTGTTTCAGAAATTTAAAACTCTTTAAAATTTTTAATAATAATAACAAAAGTTAAAAAAAGCTAATAAAAGCCAAAAGTAAGTAATGAGTAAGTGACTTTGAAAACAATTTATTTTGTCCTTTTTCTTATATGACTTACTATTTGCAAAATTATAAAAAAATGCAAATAATGTCAGATAATAAATTTTAAACAATTGATGAAGAAATAATCAGAATAGTTTGAAACCTTGAAAGCTTTTAACAGAGGTCAGAAATTAGATTTGATATTGACTAATTAGATTTGATATGAAAATAATGCAATAAATGTTAAAGATTTCATCTAGTTATGAAACCTTGAGAGTGTACAAAATCATAAAAGTCAAATCTGGTGGGTGAATTTCAAAAAAAGTTCTAAAAGAAGGTGGATCCGTATAGTTTTAACCTCAAAACTTTACATTCTTATACTAATGCCAAAAATGCATTTTTTGAATTCATTGAGCATAGAAAATACAACATTTTTGTTGTTAATCTCAAATAAGGGGAAATAAACGATTAAAAAATATTTTTTGTAAAATTTCAATTACTAAAAGTAATTGAAACTCTATTAATAGAAATCAAAATTTAAAAAATCAATGAGATTTAATAGTCATAACCAAATAAAGTTTAACCCCTTTTCCTTCCCTTCTTCTAAATGAGGTTTTAAATTTATAGTTAATGTATTTAAATATATAAATTACATAAATATATACATTTTTTAAATATATAAATAGTTATTAATAAAATTATATAAATTAGACTAAAACTTCTAAAGATTTTTTGTGTAAAACTCATAGTTGGTCAATAAATCTTAATTTGGTTTTAAAAACTGCAAAAGCATTATTCAAATACTAATTTCTTTTCATTTGGGACAGGTGGATTAAAAATGAGTCTTTATGTTTTCAAGCTTTTATCCAGGCAGTTTTTGCAGCATCCCTTTTTAATACTTATACCTTTATACAAAAGAGTAGAGTTTAGCTCATGCTCGAAAGACAAAAAAAATTTTAGATCAATATTTTAGATCTCGTTAGTTGTCATTTATTTGTTTATATTCATTTAAAATAGATGATTAATTAGATTCAATTAAGTTAATAACTTGTATTTAAATTTATTAAATCTAATAATTATTTAATTTATAATTTATGTTTCAAATTTCAACACTTCCACAAAGTCAACACTTCAGCAACCATAAAATAATCTCACAAGCCAAACAGACTTGTGTCTGTGCTTGTTGTCTTACTAATAAGTTTATACCAGTTACATCTGGAGAAGCTTGTTGCTAAGCATTACAATGATTATAGTGTTAAGGTTATGAAATATCCAATTGAACTATCCCTTATATCTAAAGGAAATCTGTAATTTGATATAGCTGAATCTTTAAGCGATTTCTACTGCTGAAGGAGCTGTGAAAAATCCATAATTGGCAAATTGACAACTACCAAAATTTTAGATACTATATATATTTATTTTTCAAACTTTATAATAAATTGACAACTACCAAAATTTCAGATACTATATATATTTATTTTTCAAACTTTATAATAAATTGACAACTACCAAAATTTCAGATACTATATATATTTATTTTTCAAAATTTATAATAAATTGACAACTACCAAAATTTCAGATACTATATATATTTATTTTTCAAACTTTATAATAAATTGACAACTACCAAAATTTCAGATACTATATATATATTTATTTTTCAAACTTTATAATAAATTGACAACTACCAAAATTTCAGATACTATATATATTTATTTTTCAAAATTTATAATAAATTGACAACTACCAAAATTTCAGATACTATATATATTTATTTTTCAAACTTTATAATAAATTGACAACTATCAAAATTTCAGATACTATATATATTTATTTTTCAAAATTTATAATAAATTGACAACTACCAAAATTTCAGATACTATATATATTTATTTTTCAAACTTTATAATAAATTGACAACTATCAAAATTTCAGATACTATATATATTTATTTTTCAAACTTTATAATAAATTGACAACTACCAAAATTTCAGATACTATATATATTTATTTTTCAAACTTTATAATAAATTGATTACATAACAGCAATAAAATAGTTTCAGAAAAATTGTTGTTTTCAAGAGCTCAAATGCTGTTTCCTTAAAGGTGTGTTAAAAATGTTTTCAAGTTGTTGATAAAGATGTATGTTATAAAATATACTGGTAAGAGATCAATGAATCTACAAAGAAGTTTCTTAAATATCTTTATTAAAGAGATAAGAATCCTATCTCTTTGATAAAGGTAATAAAGTTATTAGTAATTTATATTTGTTGAAGTATTATTAGTAATTTAAAACCTGAATGTGATATTTGTGTTTCAATCTCATTTGTGAAACAACCTTCTTATTATCCTATTGTTTAGGTTCAAGTAGTAGCCAATGCTCTTAAAGATATATATTCAAGTAATGATATATGAAAAAGCGAAGAAATGCTATTTATTACTGGTATATGTTATAAAACTTGTGTTTTTTGTAAATATTTGTAAAATGTTTTGCTTATCTAAACATTTTTGTTTCCATAACTTTAAGTCAAATCAGTATGAAACAGAGAGAAATACTGTTTTCAGAGTTACACAAGTTACTTATTTGTTTGCAATTAATTCAAGCCTATCATTCTCTTGAAGACCATTAAAAAAATTAAGTTTGAATGCATGAAACAGATAAAAAACATAGATAAAAAATTGGATGACATTTAAATATTTCTAAATTAAAAAAAAAAAATGTTTCTCTGTAGCATAAAAAGAAAAAGCTTATGTAAAAAGAGATTATGTTACAGGTATTAGAGAATATCTTGAGTTTGTTATTAAGTACAAAAAAATCTCTTTTATGCATTTGTAAAAATTGGCATAGGTTTAACCATAAATTTTAAAAGTAAAAACATCTAAGGTTTAAGTTTAATGAAAATTATTGCAAATCTATTTATCTCAAACCAATACAGATTCACTGATGGGAGTAATAGGAAAACTTACTCTAGATTAAATTCTGTTCTTGTACTGGCATATTGTAAAGAGATTCAAAAAAGTATAGAAACCTCACAATACTAGCTTAAAAGCGTCAATTTCATAATTGTAAATATTTCCTAACATCAGGTCTTAAAATTATAAACATTCTATGGGGGATTTTTATTGTTTAAATTACTTTAGTAACTTTTTCTTTCAAAGAACTTCTACAAGTTTAAAAATCCAACTTTAGCACAAAGTGAAAGAAATTTGTTGGTGAAACATTCTCTAGTATGAACATGAAGTTTTTGTTGAGCTGATTTTGTTGAATGATTTTAAGTGAAACTAAATGAAATTTTATCAACAACTAAAAAGTTGATATTTAATGATATTTAACCATTTTGTAGACTGCAATTGTTTGCATGGTCACACAAAATTTTTCCATGGTTATACAAAATTAAGTGTTTCCATGAAATTGCTGTAATCAAACACTGAGAATAAAAAAAATCCAAAATCTAGGTTTCCTGTCCCAAGAGTAAAGAAGAGAAATAAATATTTGAATAATATTCTTAATTTAAATCAAGTTGGTTAAAATTTTTCAAGTTTCTTAAAAAAATTTTATGCACTTTAGAAGTTATGGTTTTTTTGAAAATGTGTCACCCACGCAATTTTAATTTTTGTCATTTTGTGTACCCTCAAGGATTTTTTTTTTGAAGAATTATTTATTTAACCATAAAATTGAAAAAATGTATTTATAATTTTACAAAATTAGGTTTAGTGTCACTCCTATAGTTAAAAACTAGTCATTGGAGTGACACCTTAACAAAATAAACAAATAAAACAAAAAACAAACAACAAAAAGTAATAAGATAGTGACAAAAAAAAATTAATAAAAAGAACAATAACTATTAAAAAAGAAAGAATAATAACACAAAAAAAGTGAATGAGCTGATATGAGAGATGAATGAATGAAAAGCACAATGATTAGAATGATGATAGAAAATAAAAAATAAAACGAAAGGATATAATTAAATAATAAGATGAGACAAAAATTATGAAATCACTTGAATAATAACAACAAGTATGAAAAGCAACAATAAAATAAATAATTAGCAACAACAACAAAAATACATGACAATATAAAAATCAGCAACAACACCACAAAAAAAAATGCACAATTTATATTCTTTAATATTTGATGTAATACACATGTAGTCACATGATGACACATGTCGTCAAATACTTATTAGATAAAATAAGTTAAAGTTTATAAAACTTTTTCATAGTTTTTTTTTTTTTTTTTCCTCTTTACTTTTCCTGACTGTTTTTTTTTTAATTTTGTAACACATACCCTGGCAAAAAAGTTAAAAAGAATTTCTCAAAAAGAATGTAATTAAGTTTAAAAATACCAGGTATGTGGTGGGTTTTGATTTTGAAAAGTTTCTTTTATCTGATGCATTTTGTGCTGTATGAATCTCTTCAATTTTTCTCCTTGGTCGTACATTAAGTGACAGAACGCAAAACAGAGTGTAGGTATACATTATGTAAGAAAAACAATATAGACATGAATTTTATTTTCATTGTCTACTTGGTTATTCCTTAATATTACGAAAAGCCAAATTACTAGCTAGTTAAAGTTTTGTCAAACTTTAAGTTTATATTAAAAAATTTTTCTTACTTCAATAACAAACATAACAAGAGTTTATAGAAAAAAGAACATCTTAGGTTTTTTTACATTAGATTAAAAAAAATTTGTAAAGAACTTTGAAAGAACCTTGGTGAGCTTCTTTGAAAGAACCTTGGTGAGCTTCTTTGAAAGAACCTTGGTGAGCTTCTTTAAAAGAACCTTGGTGAGCTTCTTTGAAAGAACCTTGGTGAGCTTCTTTGAAAGAACCTTGGTGAGCTTCTTTGAAAGAACCTTGGTGAGCTTCTTTGAAAGAACCTTGGTGAGCTTCTTTGAAAGAACCTTGGTGAGCTTCTTTGAAAGAACCTTGGTGAGCTTCTTTGAAAGAACCTTGGTGAGCTTCTTTGAAAGAACCTTGGTGAGCTTCTTTGAAAGAACCTTGGTGAGCTTCTTTGAAAGAACCTTGGTGAGCTTCTTTGAAAGAACCTTGGTGAGCTTCTTTGAAAGAACCTTGGTAAGCTTCTTTGAAAGAACCTTGGTGAGCTTCTTTAAAAGAAGCTTAGTGAGCTTATTTTTCTCTTGAACGCCTCTTTTTTTTCTTTGTAAAGTTTTTTGTTGTTGTTGTGAGTTTTACATTGTTCTACTTTTTTTAATGTAATTATGTGTTTTTTTTTAACTTAATGTCAACAGTTTCATTAGAGTAAAAAAAGAAAAAGTAACAGCAGCAGTTAGATTTAAATTTTATTTTTCTAATTTCCTTTTGGAAGGACAGGAATATTTCCTTCTAATTTATTCTCCCATTTATTAAATCATGTTTTATAACAAAATATTTGCACATTAAAATGATAGTTTTGAATATTTTTTGATACATTAACAGTTAAAAAGAATAAAAGTGAAAAAAAAATCAATTGAAGTTGTACTTAAAATGAGTTAAACTGATGTGTCAAAAACTAAAATCTAATTAAGGTTTACGCTAAAATTAAGATGTACGCTAAAATTAAGGTGTATGCTAAAATTAAGGTTTATGCTAAAATACAAGTTTAGTAATAGAAAAAGAAGTTATGTAATTTGCCTTAAATGTATGTTACATTTAAAATTTTTTTACTTAAATGTAATTTAAGGTTTGATTAATGTTTTTTTCATTACAGATCTCTTTATTACAAGATCCTATTTGGGAAGAATCATTTGAATTTGATATACATTCAAATGACTTAGAAAGAAGGTTTGAAATATTTCTTTTTATAAAATTTTATAAATATAAAATGTCTTTTTATAAAATGTTATAAATCAAATATAAAGGCATAGATTAATGTCAAGATGCCTTTATTTTTACCATGAAAGTATGATACCTGTATTTTACCATGAAAGTATGATTAATAATGATGTTAGCATTATTTCCAATATAAAACGCTACTTCATATAATATAAATATGTTGTAGCTTCCTCCTGCTAGGTTATATGATGTAAATAAGTCATTTAGCTCCTAGCTGCATATTTGGTAAAGTCTTTAATGAAGTAGCAAACTCTTTATTTTGTTATTAAATATTTTTGAACTTTAAGCTTGCTTCTTTGGAGGGTTAATAAATTGATTTGACCATCTACTTTTTTTCTTAAATGGTTTTTCTGATTCTCCAGATCATATACACCTAACCTAACTGAAGCTACCAATTTTGTAATTATTTGCAGAGGTGTGTTATTAGTTACTGTTGTATATTTATATAATTTTCATTCCAATATTGCATATATATTTATGTATGCATGTAAGTATCTGGTGCATTCATTAATAAATTCATCAACTAAAACTCATTCTTGTTTGACTCGTCATTCAGCTTAGTCTCATTTGTTTACTGTATCTGTCCCTGCATGCTCTAAAAACTTTTATTCATCTAGTTTTTTTCCCCACACTTTAACCCTTTGGAACTCTCTCCTATCTTCATGTTTTCCTGACTCATACAACCTACAACATTTCAAGTATTCTGTCAACAGTTTCCTTGCTATATAACTTTTTTTTTTCCTAGTAACTCCTAACTTAATAGTGGTTGCTTGCAGCCTTGTTGGCAGCGAATGAAAAAAAAAAAGAATTTTATTATTTATATGTACAAATTTTCCTGCCATAATTTTGTTTATATTTAAGAGTATTTTTGTTGGAAGTTTTCAATCAGGATGGTACAGAGGAGATTTATGAAGGTGGCGTGTATATACATTTGGATAGTTTAAATATTACCACTTATTCAAGAGGGCAAAATTCATACCCATTACAAGACTTGGTAAGATTTTTCCAAAATATTATTAGATAAAATGTTTTATATATATATATATATATATATATATATATATATATATATATATATAATATATATATATATATATATATATATATATATAAATATATGTATATATATTTTTATATATATATTTATATTTATATATATATAATTATATATATATATATTTATATATATATATATATATATATATATATTTATATATATATATATATATATATATATATATATATATATATATATATATATATATATGTATATACATATATAAATGTTTATATAAGTATATAAACATTTATATATATTTATATATATATATTTATATATATATATTTATATATATATATATATATATATAATATATATATATATATATATATATATTTATGTATATATATATATATATATATATATATATACACATATATAAATGTTTATATAAGTATATAAACATTTATATATATTTATATATATATATGTGTATATATATATATATATATATATATATATATATATATATATATATATATATATATATAATATATATACATACAACTTATTCTTATAGAGGTCATTCTTATAGAGATAATTTGCCGACCTCTATAAGAATGAGGTTGGCAATAATTTGCCGAACTTAATCTTATACAGGAAGGCAAAAATTATTTGATACAAAGGTCTGACCATAAAACATAGAAATGAGGTTGGCAATATTTTGCAGACCTCAAACACTTTCAGGTCGGCAGTTAGGTCGGCATTGCTGGATGCCGACGCTAATTCCGAGGGTTGTATATATATATATATATATATATATATATATATATATATATATATATATATATATATATATATATATATATATATATATATATATATATATATGTATATATATATATATATGTATATATATGTATATATATATATATGTATATATATATATAAACATAAATAGATATAAATTGCTTGTTTTAAGAAATAAATTGAGGGGTAGGAAATTTGTTTCTTAAAGTAAAAAATGTATATCTTGTTTTAAAATTCACTGCAAAATTGTATATCCATTGTCTATAGTTAAGAAGTTTATTTTTTAAAACAAGCAATATACTTCTTGTAAAATAAATTGTGGAGTGAGAAATTTACTCAAAAAAATCTTAACTTTTAACAGAAAGAAGAAGTTTAAAATTCATTGAAAACATAATTTTGCAAAAGTTTATAAACAAATAAAAAAAAAAAATAGATATTTATAATTCTTTTGTATTTTTCCACACTAGCACATTATCATTTTGTTAGATAGCTTCTAACTTTAAATTTTGGTTGACAATAACAAGGCATAGACTCAGCTAAGTTAAAAAGAACATCTATGGGAATATCCCACCAATTTGAAAGAATCTTGAATAAATCTTTTTTATTGATCGGTTTTCCGCCCGTAAGTTGACAATTGAGATATGTTCTATAGGATTTAAATTTGAGCTTTAAGAAGGCCGGTCCAGTTGTAAAGTCCAGTCAAGTAAAGTGGTTCAATAGAGTCACAACTGAAAGATCCTTAAACCAATCATAGCCACATGTTTAACTGTTGGTATATCATATTTAGGAGCAAATCTTTCACCTTTTGGACGTCTCACATACTTGATACCATTGTTACTGAACATGCAAAACTTTGATTTGATACTGAATAAGACTTTCAACTATTCTTTTGAAGTTCAATGCGATTGAACCTTTGCAAAACTCATTTGGGCTAAGTGATTCTTTAATAATTTTAATGGTTTCTTGGAAGGATAACGACCAAACAAATTATGCTGATGCAGGTGATGTTTTGTAGTACCTACACTCCACTTAATGTCATAATTCTTGCTCAAGTTTGCATTTAATTTAAATGCACTTTTACAAAGATTTTTTTCTGATTGTCTTAACAAAATTCTGTCTTTATGTTTTGTAGTTATCTTTGGCTTGTCTGAACAGTGGTTTTCAAGTGTCTTATGAACTTTATATATTTTAGTACTAAATCCCTCTAGTACTGAATCCCTTGACCATTCTTTTATGTGCTTCCACCTAGCACCACTCTACTCTATCATCTTTCTCTTTGTTCTTTATTGTTCTCCTTCTTTCCGAGACTGCACCCTTTTAGATGTAATTTCTAATCAAATTGACTATGCCCTCTCTCTTTACCCCTCTGCCAATATTGTTGTTATTAATGACTCTAATGCTCATCACACTAAATCGCTTGGCTCTAACACTACTGAACCTGCTGGCACTAAAGCCTATAACTTCTGAATTTCTCAATCTCTTACTCAGATTGTTAAATTTGTGACTGGTTTTCCAGACAACCCTACCCCTTTCCTTCAGTTTCTCTTTTTTCTTCCTTAGGTGGTTCTGACCATGCAATGATCTCTATAAACTTTTCATCTTATACTTTCTCTTTGGACTCACCCTATCATTGCACTACTTACTACTACCATAAAGCTGACTGGGATTCTTTTTGTAATTTTCTTTGTGACAATTGTATGACTGATATCTTTTCTCACTCTGATGATAAATGTGGCTCCTATGTAACCTCCTGGATCCAGGTAGGAATAGAAGCTTTTATTCCTTCTTGTCGGTTCCAAGTCAAGCCTCATTCTACTCCATATTTTTCGCCTTTATGTGCAGCTGCTATATCTAATCATAATCAATTTCATCTTTTCAAAAGAACAACTCTTTTGAGAACAAATGCTTATTTGATATCACAAGAAAACGATATAAAAAGGTGCTGTCTGATGCTAAGCTCCATTATTCTCAGTTCACTAAATCTTGTATCTTTTCTCAGAAGTTAGGCTCTAGAGACTTTTGGAAAATCTTCAACAGCCTCATTAACAAGGGTAGGTCTAACATTCCTTCTCTCATTCAGAAGACTGAACTCATCCCTCTTCCAAGGATAAGACAGAACTATTTGCAAACCATTTTTTTTTTAATTTGGCTCTTGAACCTTTAGCCATACTCTTCCTTCTATTCCAATTAAACAGATTAACCCATTGTTAGACATTCAAATCACTCCAGCTTCTGTTGCTGGAGTGATTTGAATATCTAACAATGGGTTAATCATATAAATAAATAAATTCATATCTCAATTAAACATATTAAACTCTTCTAAGGCTTGTGGTCCAGACAACATTTCTGTCATAGTCTTACAAAAGTGTTTTCCAGAGCTCTCTTCAATTTTCTCTAAACTATTTAATAAGTGCTTGACTGAATCTTGTTTTCCAACCTGCTGGAAAATGGCATCCATGGATCCAATTTTTTAAAACTCTGGAGATCATTCTGACCTCTCAAACTATTGCTTGATCAATATTCTATCTGTTTTAGCAAGGTCTTTGAGTCTTTAATCAACAAGTTTCTAACATCCTATTATGAGTCAAATAACTTTATGTCAGATAATCAATACGGTTTTTAATCCTCTCGCTCTACTGCTGACTTGCTAACTGATGTGACTGAAAGATTTTATTGTGCATTTGATGGAGGCGACAAAGCTAGAGCTGTTGCTCTTGACATATCTAAGGCTTTCAACAAAGTTTGACATGCTGGTCTGCTCCATAAGCTAGCATTATATATTGTATATATAGGAAAGTTTTCAAGATTATCAAATCATTTCTTTATAACAGCTTTACTAAAGTCATCCTCGAAAGCCAACACTTTTCTTTATTTCCTGTAACTTTTTGGGTATCTTAAGGTTATAATCATGGCCTAGTTATGTTTATTATCTACATTAATGATATTCCTGACAACCTTACATCTAAAGTGGCTCTATTTGGTGATGACCCAACTTTTTACTCATGTCTTGATTAAATTTTTTTTTTTTTTCGATTGCTAAGAACAGGCAGCGGATCTCAAATCTGATCTCACCTTTAACTTCAACAAAATTCAGTTATTTACTGCAACCAACTAATGCAATATTGTTGACATTTCTATTTTGATGAATGGCAACCCTCTCACTGAATCCTCCTCTTTATATCTTCTTGAATTATCGTTCATTACTGACCTCTTATAGAAACCATATGTACATTTGATTGCTAAATTAGCATCTGCTAAGGTTGCTTCTCTTTATCGTGCTCGCCATTTTCTTACTCCTGATTCCATTCTCTACCTCTATAAATCTCTTCTCCGTCCCTGTATGGAATACTGTCTTCATATTTGGGCTGGTTCTTCTAATGATGCTCTTTTTCTTCAAGACAAGGTCTAAAAACGCATTGTAAATGTTGTTAGACCTGCTCTATCTGCCAAACTTGAACCTCTCTCCTAGTGTTGTAAAGTTGCATCTCTTTCTCTTTTCTACAAATACTATCATGGTCTTTAGTTCCATCAACTAAAACTCATTCTGGCTCGACTCGTCATTCAGCAAAGTCTAACTCATTTACTGTATCTGTCCCTGCATGTTATAAAAACTTTGATTTTTCTAGTTTTTTCCCCGCACTTTAACCCTTTAGAACTCACTCCCATCTTCATGTTTTCCTGATTCACATAACCTATAACTTCTCAAGTCTCTGTCAACTTTTTTCATTCTTTTTAGCTCTACTCTTTGTTTTCTAGTAACTTTTCTAGTTGCTTGCAGCTTTGTTAGGAGTGAATCTTAATTAAAAAAAATTAACAACTAGTATGATAGTTGTTGATTTAGTCGCATTATAAAGTTCAGAAATTTGTTTACAATGAATCTCTACAGTAACGCCTGTTCCATAAAATTTGAGACTAACTTGAATTAGCAATATTTAATTAGTAAGTTTGATAAAATAATTAGTATTTGGTATCAAATGAAAGCTCTCTATCTTTCCTCTTTCAATTAGCATATAAATTCTCTGATTATTTTTTGTTTAGATAACAATTTAAAATGCCAAATCAACAAGCCCTAAAAAGTCATGTGTATAATTTTCACAAAAAAACAATTGAAGATGGAAAACACGTTGTTTGGAACCATTTCAAGATGGAGGGCTACTCAAAAGCTAAAATTTATAGATATATGAACAGTTATGATCAAAATAAACCATTGGGTCGCAAAGCTGGAAGTGGAAGAAGGCCTACTCTTAATACACAAAACAACCTCATCAAACTAAGGAAAATGTTTAACAATTGAAGAGGTGTGTCACTTTCAAAGGCTTCTAGAAGACTTGGTTGTAGCAAAAGCACCATCGGACGAATCTTAAAATGCTTTAAAAAGCCTATTCTTTGTTATAAAAGAAAAAAAAGACCAAGCAGAACTCCTGAACAGAAACTTTGGGGTCGCCGAAAATGTGGTCGACTTTATTCAAAATATCGCAACCATGAATTTATTATTAACAATGAGTCATACTTTACTTTGTCGAATAGCACACTGGCTGGTAATAGTACATACTATTCAAATGATCAAAAATCGACACCAGACATTGTTAAGTATTATGATGCTGCAAAGTTTGAAAAAAAATTACTAGTATGGATGGCAATCTCCCCTTGAGGGGTCACATCTATTTACATTGTTCTTTCTGGCCAAGCGGTAAACCAAGAGATCTATTTAAAAGAGTGTTTACAAAAGCGCTTGCAACCTTTTATTAATAAATATTATCGAGACTCCAAGTATATCTTTTGGCCCAATTTAACAACATCTCACTATGCTAATTTGGTAACAAAATGGTTAAAAACCCAAAAGATACCATTTGTTCAAAAAAAAGACAATCCAGCAAACTTACCAGAAGCTCGTGCTATAGAGGATTTTTGGTCAATGCTTAAGCGGCATGTGTGCAAGAATGGATGGTCTACAAATAATATATCAAACCTTGAGCGTCGAATTCGTCATTGTGCCAGTAGACTTGACCTAAATGCTGTACAAAAGCTGGTACAAGGTACCAATACCAGACTTGATCAAATTCGAAGATATAGAGTCTTGTGATAAATTTATTTTTATTTCCTATTCTGCATATTTAATTCTAAGAACATACCAAAAAAAAAATTTTTTATCGTGTTTATGTTTTTATTCAAGTTTAAAGCCAGTCTCAAATTTTATGGAACAGGTGTTAGGCGTAGTTACATTTTACTTTTCTTATAACAATTCTTTTGACCTTCCTATCACCATTCAGTTTAAGTTAAGGAATTATCTCCATTAAATTAATTTTATATATGTGTTAATATAATATTTGTAATTACATAAATATGTTTTTTTTAACTAAGTTTTAATTTTTCTTTGGAGCTGTTTATAAATTTTCGAATGATTTTCGACTGAATTGGTTTGAAACGATTTGAACAAATTTCGAACGATTATGTTTTCATTTTTTGATTTAGTTATATATATATATAAATATATATATATATAGATATGAATATATATATATATATATATATATATATATATATATATATATATATATATATATAAATATATGAATATATTTATTTATATATATATATATATATATATATATATATATATATATATATATATATATATATATATATGCATTGTATGTTAACATATAAGTCATGATTATATTTTTCAAGAGAAACATTGCACCACCAAAAAGCAAATACGGAAAAGAAGGAATTGCAATGGAGCTATATGAGGCTGGAAGAGCTCACATTACATATCGTGCTCCAGGATTTTTGTCTAACCGAGACCACAATGGCACCAAGGTTTGAGAAACGTGATATGTGTTTGCGTAAATATTTGTTTATCCAGTAACATTCTTTTTGTATAAACATTTTTCTAGTTATTAAATTTTTTTTTTTAGCGTTATATTAATTTTATTCTTCTAAATTTAGGTTATTACAGTGCATTGTGAAAAAGCAAACGCTTACTCAAAAGCAGTTTTAGTGAACGGAATTCCATTAAAACAAACTTTAGTTTCTTAAAACTAAAGTTTATTAAATTAGTTCTTTGCTGAAAAATCAAAAACACTTGTAAACATTATTTAAAGATAATAAAAAAGTAAATTTATTTTTGTGATATTGTGAAGATAATAAAAAAGTAAACTTATTTATTAAATGAAAATGTTTTTATTAAATAAAACCTTTTATTAATCAATCATTGCACATCTTGCAATTTTATTTGGAATAATATTGTTCTGCTTAACTTTGATTTCTCTTTTTAAAAATATTTATTTTAAAACTAAATAATTTTTTTTTATTAGACATTACAAAATTCTCAAGAAAAATTATAACTAATTTAAATTATTATTTGGTTATAGAGTTTCAGAACTATATTTGAGTAAATAGTTTCAGGAATATACTTATTTTAATAATATAATTTTTGATCAGTAAAATTTTTTAATGCAAGCGTCTAAAGCGATTTGTGTTGAAATTTTTTTACAATACAAGTTTTACAAATTTTTAAAATACGATTTAAAAAAAATTACATTTAAAATGTCTTGTTTTGTTTTTATATTTTAGATTATAAAAAGGCTTGATTCTAAACATGATAAGATGTCTCTATACCACTTAGTAATTAAAAATTTTGTTGAAATTATTTTGGTATTTAATTTTAATTGCTTTATATATAAATATTGGTTTAATTATAAATTGCAATCTTACAATATACAAGTTGTAACTGCAAATTTACAATATACAAGTTGTAACTGCAAAAAACTGCTCAAAAAAAAAGTATTAATTTGTTCAGGATTTGTTTAGTAACTAAAATGTTTAGAGTAAAGTCATATATTAGCTATTGTCAGTATAATAGCCAATGTATGGTCAGGTTATCCTGCTACTGGTAACATGTAACCCAGAACAACCTGTTTCATATCATGCTGCCTTGCAGAATACGCTTTTCTAGGCAAAGGCTTGGAAAAGCCAACTCCGACTTAAAATATCCCCTGCCTTGGAGCTCTTAGTTAAGTTAAGGCTAGAAATAGTGACTCGATAAAAAGTACTCATCATGGGCAGATGTTAAACGCATCCGGCAACTGCCTTGTAAATGGCCTCCAAGGAGAAAACTTAAGGGGTAAACAGATTCTATCTGTTGACCAGCCTTGCATCCCTTCGTCGTCTATTAAGCTGGCGCAGATAAATTTTTAATACATTGTTTCCAGTTTAGGATTTTGAATGCTGAATCTTCTTGACTGAATGCATGGGTTTTGCTTGTGTCTTTGTTTTTATGACTAGGCAACTCATTCTATTATCTCCAAATGAGGGTCCAGTTCTAAAACTTAGCTTTGTTGTTCTGAGGCCGGCTGGTAGTCAGGTTTCCCGAACTCTGTGGTAGCTCTCAGAGAGGCTGATTCCATTAACAACTGAAAAATATCAGAGTATTAACAGAGCCATGTTGCACATGGATTGTGTTCCTGTTTGTACTTTTGGCGTGCATTATCAAGGTCACAATTGAAGTCCTTTGTTACGACTTATGGTTTATTAATAGTAATGAGGCAATTGCTTAGACTATTAAATAGTGTACTGAGATCTATCTATGCTTTGAGTCAAGTTCTTTAACAAATTTAAAAATATCTAAAGAACCAATAACTTTAAAACACAAAAAACCATCGTCATCACCAAGTTCTCTAAACTTATTATTCACTAATATTTGTGGTCTTTGAAGTAACTTTTCTTCTGTTGAGTCTTATCTCTTGCAAAGTTCAACAGACTTATTTGCTCTTTGTGAGATCATTTTGAATTCGGCTGTCTCATCTTGTGATCTTAGTGTTGATGGTTATCTTCCTTTAATTCGTAAAGACTCCAATGGTCACATGCTTGGCCTAGGCATTTACATTCGTAAGAATTCACGCATTTGTCGGGAAACTTGGTTTGAATCACAGACTATTCTTTTATGTGTTTCTCATTTAGCACTACTTCACTCTATCGCCTTTCTCTTTGTTCTATATCGCCTTCATCTCAAAACTGCACTCTTTTCGATGTTATTTCTAATCAAATTGACCAAGCCCTCTCTCTTTATCCATAAGCTAATATGGTTGTTGTCGGCAACTTTAATGCTCACCACACTGAATGGCTTGGCTCTAGTGTCACTGACTCTGTAGGCGTTAATAGCTTTTGCCTTTCTCGATCCCTAACTCAAGTAGTCAACTTTTCAACTCGCTTTCCCAACAACCCGAATTATTTACCTTCTCTATTTGACTTATGTCTTGTTTCTGATCGTTGTCAGTGCTTAGTTTCTTCATATTTACCCTTAAGTGCTTCTGATCATGGTTTGATCTTTCTAAAGCTATAATCTCATTCTTTTTCATCATCAAAATCCCCCTGTCATTGTACCTCTTACAACAACCTTAAAGCTGACTGGGATTCTTTCCGTGATTTTCTTCGTGATGGCCTTTGGGCAGAAATCGTTCGTCTTCCTGCTGACAAATGTGCTTCTTACATAACTTCGTGGATTCAGGCTAGTATAGAATCTTTTGTTTCCTCTCGACAATTCCAGGTCAAGCCTCACTCTCCTCCATGGTTTTCCTCATATTGTGCTGCTGCAATTGCCAATCGAAACCATTACTTCCATATCTATCAGCAAAATAATTTTCCAGAAAACAGATGTCTATTTAATACTGCTAGAAACTATTGTAAAAAGGTTTTGTCTAACGTCAAAGCCCGCTATTCTCAGGTCATGAAATCTCGTATTTTACCACAAAAATTCGGCTGTTGTGACTTTTGGAGAACCTTTAATAGTACCTATTATAAAGGCAAATCTATAATTCCACCTCTCTTATAGTTCAGATTTTGTCACCTCACCTAAAGACAAAGCAGAATTGTTTGCTAAAAACTTTTCATCAATATCATCTCCTGATTCCACTACTTGCGTTCTACCTGATAAACCCAATAAACAAGTTAATCCATTGCTTGACATTTGTATCATTCCAGCTTCTGTATCTAAAGTGATTTCCTGCTTAGACTCTTCTGTAGCTTATGGTCCAGATATAATACCTGTTATAGTCTTGGAGAGGTGGTTTCCGGAGCTGTCGTCTATACTTTCAAAATTATTTGCTAAGGGCTTAACAGTCTTGTTTTTCAGCCTGCTGGAAAGCGGCATCTAATATCCTTATTTTCAAAAATTCTAGAGAGTAATTTGATTTATCTTATGAGAGGAAAAAGACTACCATCCCGTTAGTCTTCTTCCTCTCATAAACAAGGTTTTTAAGTCTTGAATTAACAAACACTTAATCTCTCATCTTGAACCTAATAACTTACTTTCTGATCGTCAATATGAATTTTGTTCTTTTCGTTCTACAGTTGATTTGCTAACAGTAACAACCAATAGGTTTTATCGTGCATAAGACAAAAACGGAGAGGTTGAGCCCATTGCACTTGACATTTCTAAAGATTTTGATAAAGTTTGGCATGCTGGTTTTCTCCATAAGCCTTCTCCTTACGGTGTATCTGGCAACATCTTTAAGATTATTGAATCCTTCATTTCCAATTGTAGTATAAAAGTTGTCCTCGATAGACAGCACTCTTCTTCATATCCTGTAATTTCAGGGGTTCCTCAAGGTTCAATCCTTGGCCATATACTCTTTTTAATAATAATACATAATATTAATAACAAATGCATTAACGATCTTCCAGATATTCTCACATCTAAGGTAGTATTGTTTGCTAATGATACTACCATTTATTCTTGTCATGATAAAAAGCCAACACTCTCTCATTGCTTGGAGGGGGAGTTTGAGCTTGAAAAAGATCTCACTTCTGCTATAGCATGGTGCTCACAATGGCTGGTGAACTTTAATTCAGATAAAACTCAATTTTTTTCAGGCAATCTTTATCACAATAATTTAGATCTTCCTATATTTATAAACGGTAATGTACTAAATGAGTCATCTACCCTTCATATTCTAAGATTAACTCTTACTTCCTATCTTTCTTGGTAATCGTATATCAAATCCATTGAAAAATTTGCATCTGCTAAGGTTGCATCTCTTTATTGTGCTCGACACTTTCTTACTCCGGATTCTATTCTTTATCTCCATAAATCTCAAATTTGTCCTTGTATGGAATACGGTTGCCATATCTGGGGCGGAACTTCTAATGATACCCTTTCTCTTTTAGACAAGGTGCAAAAATTCATTGTAAACATAGTTGGACTTGCTCTTTCACCAACCTCCAACCATTATCATATCGATGTAATGTTGCTTCTCTTTCTCTTCTCTACAAATACTAAAACAGGCACTGCTCTAAAGAGCTTGTGTCTCTTGTGCCATCTACTAAAATTCATTCTCGTATTACTTATAATTAAATTGTCTCATCCTCTTTCTGTGACTGTTCCTAAGTGCTCTAAAAACTCTGATTCCTCTGGTTTTTTTCCTCGAACATCAGTTTTTTGGAATTCACTTTCTTCATTTTGCTTTCCTGATTCATATAATTTGCAATCTTTTAATGCTGTCAATCTTTCGTCTGTCAATCGTTATCTTGCTCTACAATTTTCATCTTTTCTCTTCAGTAACTTTAATAGTGGTAGGAAGAGAAATGCTTTGAATCCCAATTATAAAATCGATAACAAATGTTAGTCAGCAGCGGATTATCATTGAGGCAAATAAGGCCATAGCCTGTGGCGCCACAATTTAAGGGGCCCCAAAATTTAGTTTTTTAAAAGAAAAAAGTTTCTGAACACATATTATTTTCTTTAAGCCATATTGTCTAATTATACGAGTTTACAACCTTACAAGGTTATCACTTCTCAAGGAAGCCATGCAAAAGTTTAACACTGGATGTAAATACAGCCGCATTTCTAATGCATTCCTTAAAAACTTTTATAGAATCACTCCGCACAGAATTCAGCTTATTTAAGGAGCAAGGCATGATGTTAAGTAAAATAAAGATTTATAAAGAAGATAGTAGCAGAAACAAGTAAAGGAAAGTTCAGTTCAACGAAGGATTAGCCAATAATGAATACTCTAGGAACTCGGGTCAGACCAATCTCAGAAGAAACGTATTTCTCTCCATTCTCAACAAACTTATCAATGCCCTAATTCAACGTGTAGATGCATATTCTGCTGTTTGTGGCAATTTTGGTTTTTTGACCAGTTTAACTAATTTATCCCCTGACACAATAAATGAACAATGTGAAAATGTCAGGATGGCTTACAGTAAAGATATTGAACTAAGTTTAAAAGATGAAATGGTTCATTTTTCCATCTAAAAATTTAATTCGCCAAATTTGCAGAACAGTATAAGGACAAAAATTACAGTAAAGAGTTATTAATTTACAAGTTGATAATAGACTATGGACTGAAGGAAGCATTTCCCAATGTCGAAATTACATTTCGTATTTATTTGAGTCTGATGGTGTTCAATTGTTCTGAAGAAAGAAGTTTTTCTAAACTGAGTAGAATTAAGAATGAACTGAGATCAACAGTGACACATAACTGATTAAATAATCTGTCACTAATGTCAATTGAGCATGAAATTTTGAATGAAATTTCGATGAAGTGGTAGAAACATTTGCTATAAAGAAAGCGAGAAAAGTGATGTCAAAGGAAACCGAAGAACTAACTTAATTTTGGAATTCTCTATAGCATTGTAGTCTAAAATAAACGATACACCATGGATAAAAATAATGACAAATGTAGCAACGTCCAGGTATTAAACTAATTTACTTTATAAGGGCCCCGCAGAATTATTGGCCTCAGGCCCCTCGTGTGCTTAATCCGCCACTAATATTAGTATTTAAACTTTTAATTGAAAATCTAGAAAAAAAATCTCTGTTTAAACCCATCCCAAAACTGTATAACTCTAAAGGTTTTTAAAAATACTAAAACTCTTAATAAGTCCTCTTAAAAACGATTAGACAAAAAAATTGTCAAATTTAAATCAATAATATAATTATAAGTTCTAAGTTTTTGGGAATAGAAATCACACATAAACTTTAGTTCGACTAATAATTTATGGTTCATAATATAACCTATAATATAACCAATACTATAATACAAACAATACGTCGAAAGCTCAAAAATGTATCAAAAGCTTTTGATACAATTGATCATAAAATTTCATATAATTGATCATAAACAAATTTCGACATATACAAATAGCGTTGCCAGATATCCGGTTTTTACAAAGGAGAACACAGTAAAAAAAGTTATTTTTGGCGCTGATTTCTCCTCCGTAAAAACCGGACGTAAACCTATATACAAATTTAATACAATTGATCATAAAACTTGATACAATTGATCACAGTGTCACGAAATGATTTTTAATATGAACCTCGTGACCCTAGAAAATCCTTTTGGGGTATTATAGTGGAGATATATAGGAGTGCATTTGAAGTGATTTTGAGATCTTTTGTCATCGACGTGGAAAAAAAATTGATTTGAAGTTTGAGCATTTTTGAAGTTTTTTTGTAAAGCCAAAGTAAGTAAAAAGCCTATTTTAAGGCAAGAGTTTGTTATATTTTGTCATAAAGGTTGCAAATAGAGATATTGTTTACATTTTTACATGAGTTATATGCATTATTTATTTATTTGAAAAATTTCGGGAACATTTTTACATGAGTTATATGCATTGTTTATTTATTTGAAAAATTTCGGGAAAGGGCTGAATGCTAAAGCATTTGCTTAGTAAATTTTAGGAAGAGCAAAAGTGCAATCAACATTTCTAAAATGCCTAATCAAGTAAAATGTCATGATGAAAACAGGAAAACTGTATGTTTTCTTTGTTTCATCACACTGCTGCTATGATTGAAAGCTGCCCCAAAGTCTTTCGCTGACCAATCAGCTTTGAAGACCAAAGAGTTCCAGTTGGAGTTTATGAAAAATTTCGCACTATTCTTAGAAGAAAAGAGGCAGGTCAAGATGTCCAACTTCCCTCTTTGCCTGATTATCAAACAATTAAAGTTCAGCCAACAACAAGAGAATCAGTTTGTGATTCCTTGATCTGTTGTGTTGGGAAAAAAAGGTTCAAAAGCCCAGAACCAGTCAAGCCAACTCACCCAACTAATCCACCAAAAGAACTGCCAGCTGTTGAAAAACGCTGTTCTGGATGCTTTTCACTGATTGGAAGAGGGATTCCCCATATCTGCACCAAAAGAATGCTTAGACAAAACTTACTTGAAAATGTAACTAAAGATGAAAAAGCTGCTCAGAGGGTGGCTGCCACAGTGATTATCAACAAGACACCATCTCCTCATGGCAGAGTTGGCCTAAGCCAAGGGTTGGGAAAAAATCTTACACTGACTCCAGGTATAAATACTCTGACTAAAAATCAATCTTTTAGCATTTTTTAAATGAACATTGATGAAAGAAATAATTTTAATTTTAGGATCTTCAAGGCAAAGAGAACTTTTTCCAATAACATCCACTTTGACTGCTTAACAGCTCTTACAAGTTCAAAATTAAACTGGCTTATCTAACAGAGGAATGAACAAGCTTATTTCAACTCTCAACAAGTTACTCCACATCGCCTAGTTGAGAAAAACTTTAGGATAAAGTTTGAATCACTTGGAAAGCATCTTTCTGATTTGTTTGTCACCTGCAACATTATGGACACAACCAAAACTGACAGCCAGGAGTCCAAGAGACTACTTGTGCACAGCAAAGATATTATTGCTCTGAGAAACACTGATGTCCCAATTTGAGGTCCACATTTAAATGAACTTATAAAAATTGGAATAGATGGAGGAGAAGGTTTCTTGAAAGTTTCTCTAGGAATAATTGCCTTAGAAGCACAAAGTGTCTCCCCACCATCCAAAAAGCCTCTTTTCAAAGATTCAGGTGTGAAACGCCATTTGTTGGTAGCTGTTTCAGAAAATCTACCTGAAAAGTATGGTAATATGAAACAAATTCTTGACAAATTGTGCCTTGAAAAGTTGTCTTTTGTGATGTGACATGAAACTTGCTAATATCATCTGTGGTTTACAGTCTCACTTCAGTGCACATCCTTGTACTTGATGTGACATTGAGTCTAAGAATCTTCATCAGAGTGGTGAGCTCCAAACTTTTGGATCTATCCAGAATGACTACACAGGCTTCCAAGCTGCAGGTTACCAAAAAAAAAAGAGCACGGGACTTTGTAAATGTTGTGCATCAGCCTGCTATCAGATTGTTAGATGATACACTCATCTTAAACTTCATTCCACCAATGGAGTTTCACCTTCTACTTGGCATTATCAACCACCTCGTCAAGAATCTCTATTTGTTGTGGGAAAATGCAACAGAGTGGCCAAAGATGATGAACATTTAACAACTGACATTTCATTGAGGACAGTTTGCATGAAATTGTTGCAGAAAGCTTTTGAGAAAGTTAACAAGCTTCAAAAACTTGAAGAGGCAAATTCTTGTTTCTTGGCATTGCCATTCATTGATACATACCGAAAGTTTGATGCAGTTGTTCATGCCTGTTTTGGACGTGTATTTAAGAGCGTTTTAAAAAACTTATAATAATGGCGAAAAACTTTACACCAGCACAACTTAAAGAAATCCTTGAAAATCATGAGAATATTATGATGAAAATTTTTAATGATTGGATTGAAAAAATGGAAATTAAATTTAATAACTTAATAGATGAAAACTTTACGTTAAAAAAAGAATTATCTGAGGTACAGAAAGCTGTCGAATTTATAAGCAAAAGCTATGATAAAATAATAATTGAACTTACAGAATTAAAAAAAACGGAGTCGAAAAAATCACCAGAAATAAGTAATATTGAAAATGGAAGCAATAACATAAAAGAGAAAATAGCTGAACTAGAAGACAGAAGTCGTAGAAACAATTTGAGATTTGTTGGGATTGAAGATAAAGCTAATGAAACTTGGGAAGAAAGTGAACAAAAAATCAAAGAATTCCTCAATACAAAACTTAATATACAAGAAAAAGTTTTAATAGATAGAGCCCATCGAGTTGGAAAAGAAATAGGAAAAAACAGATCAATAGTTGTTCGATTTCAAAACTACAAAGATAAAGCCCTAGAGTTAAACAAATATGCGACGATGAAGCTTTGGAACGAGCTGTTGTACGTTAACGAATAAAGCTTTTCAAAGAAGCGAAAGAATTGAGAGTGAAAGGTAAGTTTGCTAAAGTAACTTACAATAAATTAATTACGCGTGACCTATAATTATAAAGGAATTCTTTTAATATTCTATAATTAAATTTAAAAACATAAAATGGATGACTACGAATCCTTTACTCTTAATTTTCATGATAAATACTTAAAATCAGATCTTAATTCAGATCCAGATGTCAACTTTTTTAATGATGTGAACACACGTTGTTCTCATCTTTATCCCAACAAGTTAAAAGAATTTCTTAATAAAAACGGCACTGAAATTCAAAAAATCAGAATCCTTCATATTAATATTAGAAGTCTAAATAAAAATTTTGAAAAGTTTTGTGATTTTTTAGATGAAACTGAAAATATTTTTAATATAATTTGCTTAAAAGAAACATGGATTTCTTCGAATGAGTTTAAAAATAATTCTATTTTCCATCTTCCAGGTTTTGAAACAATTTTGTTGAAAGACAAACAAATAAACGGGGTGGAGGAGTTCTGATTTACGTTAAGGAACACATTGTACATTAGGAATGATACGTGCGTTTCTGACGGCGATAAAGAAATCGTAACTATTGAAATTTTAAACAATAAAAAAAAAGTATTATATTAAGCTGCCGTTATAGACCACCTGATGGTGCGTCTGAAAATCTAAGTTTCTTTTTACAGCGTAATATCATTCACAAAGGTAGCAAAGAAAACAAAATTACTTTTATAATTGGAGATTTCAACATGAGCTGTCTAATTTATAGTAAAGATAAAAAAGTAAAAAGTTTTTATGATGAAATATTTATGGCAGGAGCTCTTCCTTTAATTAATCGCCCTACTAGAATAACCAAAACTTCAACGACGTTGATTGATAATATTTTTACAACAGATATTTATAATAAGAAATTACAAAAAGGAATTATAAAAACCGACATATCCGATCATTTCTCCATTTTTCTTACAATTCATGCTGTATCCTCTAATAACCCCGAAAGACAAAATATGATAAAAAAACGTTTCTTCAACGAAAACAATATAAAATCCTTACAATATCAATTATCACTTCTGCATTGGAAGTATATTAACTTTAGTGATGACGCAAATACAATATATAATAAATTCTTTGATACTTTCTTTTCAATATACAATGCAAACTTTCCACTTTGTGAACAAATAACAAAACAAAAAACTTGAATAGTCCATGGATTACCAAAGGACTTAGAAAATCCTCTAAAATCAAACAGAAACTATACATAAAATATTTGAAAGCAAAATCAGATGAAAACCAACAAAAATATAAAAATTACCAACATTTATTTGAAAAAATTCGTAAAAAACTAAAAAAAAATTATTATTCAAATTTAATTAGTAAATTTAAAAACGGCTCAAAAAATACTTGGAGAACGTTGAAAGAAATAACAGGAAAACAAAAAATAAATTAAAAGTCCCTTCCTAAAGTAATTAAAATAAATAAAAAATATATATATGAACCAAACGAAATTGCAAACGAGTTTAATAAATATTTTATTGATATAGGAACTAAATTGGCAAATAAGATTCCTATTACGGAAAAAAATTTATTGATTTCCTAGAGCCTATAAATAATTCGCTTTTTATAGATAATTTATATTCTGACTTATCTTTTGATGAGTTTGAGAGAGCTTACAAATCTCTCAAAGGAAACAAAGCTACGGGTGCAGACGAAATAAATGGCAACATAGTCATAGATTGCTTTGAAAATTTAAAATGTATTCTTTATAAAGTGTTCAGGGCATCTATACAGTAAGGTGTATTCCCTGACCAATAAAAAATAGCTAAAGTTACTCCAATTTACAAAGACGGAAAAAAATCAAATGTTAGTAATTATCACCCTATCTCAGTTCTTTCAACCTTCTCGAAAATTTTAGAAAAAATTTTATACAATAGAACATACAATTACCTTAATCTAAATAAACTTCTATATAAAAATCAATTCGGTTTTAAAAAAAATTGTTCAACTGAACAAGCCATTACACAGTTCATTCGTGAAATCTCCAATTCATTTGGTAGATCACAATATACACTAGGTATTTTCATTGACCTATCAAAAGCATTCGACACGGTCGATCACAAAATTCTACTTAAGAAACTCAAATTTTATGGAATTAATGGCAAATTAATAAAATGGTATAAAAGTTACTTGACAAATAGAAAACAATTTGTTTTCTATGGAGATTATTTTCAAAATGAAAAATTAATTGACATAAAATGTGGTGTTCCACAGGGTTCTATTCTAGGCCCACTTTTGTTTTTAGGCTATATAAATGATTTAAATAAAGCTTCTAACCTTACGAGTATCATTTTTGCGGACGATACTAATTTATTTCTTTCAAACAGTGACATTTATGAGCTTTTTTCAAATATGAATAAAGAACTCAATAACATCTCCAACTGGTTTAAGTGCAACAAGTTAACTTTAAACATTGACAAAACAAAATGGATCCTTTTCCACTCCCTCGCAAAAAAGCGTTTTTTACCAAAGAATTTACCTAAACTTTTTATTGATAAAATTGAAATAAAAAAGGAGTCGGTCACAAGATTTTTAGGCATTTACATTGATGAAAATATTACATTGAAGTATCATATCGACTTTATTTCTACTAAATTGGCCAAAAGTATTGGAATTCTCTATAAGGTAAGATACTATCTAAATAAACAAAATTTAATTCAACTCTACTACTCATTTATTCATAGCTATATAAATTATGCAAATATTGTTTGGGGAAGTATCTCTAAAAGTAAGTTACGAAATCTCTACCATCGTCAGAAACACGCAATGCGTTTAATATGTTTTTAAAATCATTTTTCTCATTCTAATATTTTATTTAAAAACGTTAAAGCACTTAACGTTTACGAACTCAATGTCTATAATATTTTATGTTTTATGTTTCGTTGTAAAAGTGAACAACCATTGTTCATTTTTAAAGATCTTTTTACCCATAAAGCTATAAACAAATTTACTTTACGAAATAATGATTTATTAATTGAACCCTTTTGTCAAACAAAGTTTAATCAATTTTGCATAAACTATCGAGCACCGTAATTATGGAACAAAATTGTTGTTCCAAATTTTGATTTGTCAATTTCGTTTTCCGTTTTTAAAACTAAATTAAAAACCTTTATTCTTTCTACTGACAATATATATAAATATTTTTGAAATGAAAAATTATTTTCTGTTTTTGTTCATTCTACATTGTTAATAGTTATTAAATCAATTGTATTTTTATGTTATATATACACGTTTGATATATTTTATATAGTTCGACAAGATCTTTAGGATCTTCTTTCAGATACCAAGTTTATATATTGTTATATTGTTATATTACGATTAATAACTGTAAACTAAAAAAAAATAAAAAAATAACCGCTCTTTGTGTCTGTATTCAGAACAAGCAACAAAATCGCTGCATCACAACTTCAACAATCATTGGCAATGTTTCTAAAGGCCTTGCAACCACCTAGACTACCCAAAAAATTTTCTTAGCTGTTTGATCGATTACAACAGCAAACATTCATTTCGATGTCATTACTTGAAAGAAAGAAAGAGAATTATATTTTCTTATGTGTGCTCTATGTCAGAATCTATATATAAATCTAGATCTTAGTTGAATTAAGATAGTAATTTAGGTCATTCAGAAAAAATATTGAAGTTTTTAATGAAAGTCAGACTTTCATAGCTAAAAATCAAATTATTGCTTTATTTTCTAAAGAAATTGTAATGTTTATTTTTTTGTTTGTCAATATTTGGTTTGGTTTGACAATAGAGTGTTTCGGTTTGGTTTGATAATAGAGATGCACAGAATGAATAAATAAATTTCAAATTTTTTTAAATGGAGACTTCTATGAAATTTAAAGTCATTATTTAAAGCAGTAATAATAGAAAACTTTGATTGGATTTTTCTTCCACGGACTATAATAAAAGATTTTATAATCACTTCTAATACACTCCTATATATCCCCAATATCAAAAAATCCCAAAAGGATTTTCTTGGGTCACGAGGTTCATATTAGAAGTTATTTCGTGACACAGTGTGATCATAAAATTCTACTTAAAATATTGAATAATAAAAATGACCCTGCCAATTTATTAAATACAACCTGTGAAGTACTCCAGAACTCTATACTTTGATCCCTTCTCTTGTTAATTTATTTTTGTTCCATAGTATACATTTTCGTGATTACATAATAAAGATTCGTAAATGTTGAATATACATATAAATATAAAAAATCACAAACATAAATAATAAACAAACTTCTGTAATACGAACTGTAAGAAGAGCGCGGGAAACTTGCAGAAGACCAAATGGTCTTATCATCAAGAGCCGCTTTACATTGTCATACATATATATATAGGTATAGAAAAATAAAAATATTTACAAAATTTTTACGTTAAATTGTTACATTATAATTGTATTAAAATGTAAGATAACAATTATACAAACATATATCGTTACTTTTTCTTAATATTACTACGTTTATTGCTAACGCAATGTTTGAAATATATATTAAAGTATATTAGAAAATAAGAGTTTATATAAGAAGTCAGCAGTGAAGAAATTTAGATAAAATCAGTAAGTAAATTTTTATACTTTAAAATACTCTTTTTAATAGTTTTTTTAAAGCCATTTAAGTTTTCAAAACTATAGTAGATTTGTTTGAGTAGTGGCTTTTTCAATAAATGGCGTGATCGATATATTATTCCGATACTTTTAGATATTTTACTACCTAAATAGGCGATATGTTTACTCCAATTTAGATTTTCGTCAATAAAAACACCTAAAAATTTAGTAACATTATCCCTACTTATTTCTCTATTTTCAATAAACAATTTTGGAAGAGAAGATTCGACTTCTTTTTTTTTATAAGAAGGATGAAATTAAGAAAACTTCGTTTTACTTGAGTAGAAAGTTTATTTGCCCTTAACCATCCAGAAATTTTTTTTAATTATTGATTCATTTCTACGCACAGTTCGTTTATAATTTTTCCGGAGATAAAAAAGTTGCTATCATCAGCAAACATTATAGTTGAAATTCTTTTTGATGCCCGATAGAGATTGTTAACATAGATTAAAAAAAGCAAAGGCCCAAGTATTGAACCCTGAGGAACACCACACTTTAATATAGAAGGATTAGAGAGTTTATTATCTCCATAGTATATAGATTGCACACGTTTGTCTAAGTAGCTTTCTATTCATTTGTTCGTTCTACCCCTTATGCCATACATGTTAAGCTTTGATAATAATATTTTGTGGTCGACTGTATCAAAAGCCTTAGAATACACCTAATGTAACTTCTCCGTTTGTAAAAGAGTTTTTTATTTCATCAACTAGGCGAAGGATTGCGCGTTCAGTTGATGAATTTTTTTGAAAACCGATGTGCTTGGAGTAAATAAAATTATTTTCTTTAAAAAAAGTATATACTCTATTGTGCACAATTCTCTCAAGTATCTTAGAGAATGTAGAAAGTATTGATATTGATCTGTAATTGCCTATTTCACTTGTATCTCCTGATTTAAAAATAGGTTTTACTTGAGCAGTTTTCAGTTTTTCCGGAAAGATACCTTCCTTTAAGGAGTGTTTAAATATCTTAAATAAAGGAGCTTTAAGCTCGTTTTGGCAGTTAATTATAATGTTGCTATTAATATCGTCGATTCCGGTTGCTTTGTTTCTTTTTAGGCTTTTAAAAGCATTGTCAAATTCTAACATGGTTAGTTTTTCGTTATTCAATTCATTTTTATTACGATCTAAATATTTTTCAAAAGATTTATTTACACTAGGAACTTGGGATGCAAGTTTAGATCCTATATTAACAAATATTAACAAAGAAGTTGTTAAATGTTATATATATTCACAAAGAAGTTGTTAAACTCATTTGCAATGACGTTTTCATCAACAATTGTTTTGTGGTTGATAGTTTTAGGAAAGCACGGTTTGTTAATTTTTGGTTTACCAATAATTTCATTTAATAATTGCCATGTTTTCTTAGAATCTGTTTGACACTTTTCAAGTAGTTTATTATAATAACTAGCTTTAGCGGTTCTTTTAATTTTCTCAAAGAGACTTGTAAAATTCTTGTATTCTGATTTTGTTTTATGGCATTTTTTTTTAAGGTACTTTATATATAATCGTTGTTTCCGCTTAGATGATTTTTTAAGACCTTTGCTCAACCAAGGTGAATTTATATCTTTAAATTTAATTGTTTTTACTACTTTGGGGAAGTGTTTATCATAAAGAAATAAAAAAATATCTACAAACGTTAAATTGTTTTAATTATTAAATTAATACATTAAATTGTTATCATTTGAGGATTCTAAATCTGACCAGTCAATATTGGCTAACTCACTTTTAAAGTTAAACTGGCTATCCAAAGAAAATTGCCGCCTTGTGATTTTATTTGAGGTATTTATTGAAATATATATCGGAAAGTGATCCGATATAGATGTTTGAATTACTCTTTTCTTTAAGGAGATTTCAAATAAAGAATTTGTTAGTATATTATCTTTTAGTGTTGCCGAATTTTTTGTAATTCGGGTTGGTTTATTTATAAGAGGAATTACACCAAATCGAAATAAATTGTTGTAAAAACTTTGTGTTTCTTTATTATTTTCATAATTTAGAGCATTAAGATTAAAATCTCCTAGGATAAATAAATTTTTTTTTTCTTGGAAGCTTTTCAAAATAATATTTTGAAGATGATTTGAAAATATTTCTGTTGATGTTTGTGGCGGTTTATAACAGCATGATATTAAGGTATTTTTAGAGTCATTGTTAATGATTTCAATAGAAACAAATTCCCTTTCCTAATCAGATATGCATAGGTCGTTTCGTAATTTATACCGCAAACTATTTTTGATGTTAATTACAACACCTCCGCCTCTTTTTTTCGATTACTTCTGCAAATGCACTCCTTCATAGTCATTTAATTGAAAAAGCGTGCTTTCGTTAAATTCGTCATCAGTTAACCATGTTTCGCTCAAACAAATAATATTAAAAATAAAATTGCTTTCTTCTGAGAATATTTTAAAGTTTTCAAAATTTGCTTTAGCACTTCTAATATTAAGATGAAGAAGAGAAAGGCTCTCATAAGGTTTACCATCTTTTAAATACTTATTTATTTCATCTGGAAACATGTAAGGTGTTTCCATATTTATTAATGAAAAGTTATCAATAAAGTTTTTGTCAAGGTCATATTTATCAAAAGTGTTTTAATCATTTATTTTAAAAACCTTATCTGAAATGTTTTCAAAAAGACTTTCGTATTCAAACGTTTTCGGATTCATTTTAAATGGTTTCGTTATTGATATATTATCAATAAAAATATTCAAAAAATAAATAAAAGTTAAATAAACCGTAAATAAAATAAGTAGAAAATTATTTTTTATTTGTCTTCCACTCGCGTTTAATAAGCTTGTCGTATGATATGTAAGCAAAATTTCCCGATTTTCTTTTAATTTTCATTTTTTCACGCAATTCTTTTCCTTTTTTATTCGTCTCCATGCAGTAACCTTCGTTAATATATATTTTTTTCCCTTTAACTTTGAGGCATTTCTTAAAATTTCCTCCTTATCTTTAGAGCCCAATAATTTCAGAACAATTTTTCTGTTCCCTTTTACGCCTTTTTTACCAGCTCTATGTGCTCTTTCAATTTTTACATTTTCTACACCCAAGTACTCATTAAATATTTCTTTTACTTTTTATTCGCTTTCCAGCCACGTTTCATTATCATCTTCTTTAACTCCGGTAACTCTTAGATTGTTCCTCCTTGTTCTATCTTCAATTTCTCTTAGCTTACTGTTAATTTTTTTGAGGTCAGTGTAGTTATTTTGTATTTCATTATGGTTAGATTTATTTTTTATGAAAATATTTAACGCATTTTTTTAAATATATTCCTCATGAAAATTTAGACTAAACTTTATTTCTTCAACTTCTGTTGCAAGTGTTGATACTTTTTTAGCGTTCTCTAAAATATTTTTTTCTACTTTGTCTAATCTTTCGTTTAAGATTTTGGTGTTTGCACTAACGATACTTATAAAGTTGCTTTCTTGTTGCTTAAGCGCAGTTTCCGTCTCTACTTAGTAGTTTGTAAACAACTCTTTTATCATTTTTTTTAATTTCCACAAGTGTAACTGCCATAATATCAATAATATTTATTACCACTATTAATTTAAAAGTTTTTTTCTTAATATATATAAAACATTTTTTTGTAAGTTGTTATATATATATATTTTTTCTCTTTTGTAAATTTTCAACTTGCAAAAACACGTCCGCTCGTTACGATAACCACGCACATTTGCATTAATGATTTACATAATACCTTGAATATAACGACAATAATGGTAATATTTGCTGATGATACAAACCTTTTTTTATCTGATGCTGGCATGTCAACATTATTTCAAAATATAAATAATGAATAGGCAAAAGATTTGGTAGGTTTAAAACGAATAAGCTTTAACTAAATGCTGAAAAAAACAAAATGTATACTCTTTTATTCAGCTTCTGAAACAAAACTTCTACCGTGCGATAAATTTTTATTGATAGAATTCAAAAAAAAGTGTAACTAATGCAAATTTTTTGGGTATCTTTTTATATGAAAACCTTTGTTGAAAATACCACCAGCGAAGGATCCAGTATTTTTTGATGTTTGAGATAGCTAACTTCCAGACATGGAGCAAACTCCAAACATTTGTATAATTATACTTATGTCATATAATGATGCTTTGCAAAAAATTACAATGATTGTAGGCTGGGAACAAAAAAGCCCTAAAATTTCATCCCCCTTGCCCAAAACGTGAGAACAACAATTTTATAAAATAATTTTTTTGCTATTCTTAACTAAATTTATAATCATTGATAAATTTTAAGCATTATTGTACAATCTCTAAGCGTTCAAAAATTATGACCATATAAAATATAAAGCCCCCTCAAATTGAGGGAGGTTTAAACTTTATATGGTCATATTTTTTGAATGCTAAGAGATAAAACTATAAAACTTAAAATTTATTGATGATTGGCAAAAAAATATTTTATAAACTTGTTGCTCTAACGTTTAGGACAGGAGGGAAGATAAAACTTAAGGGCTTTTTTTGTTCCAAGTCTCCAATTATCGCAATTTTTTATAAATCCTCATTATTTGACATCAGTATTAATATACAAATACTAAAAGTAGCTAAAAGTATAGGAATATTGTTTAAATTTCAGAAATAGTTTAAACAAACTTTGTCGTAATCAGTTAGATTTCTCATTGTTATTTAAATTATGCAAATATTTCTTGGTGTAATGCCAATAAATCAAAACTGGAGCTTCAACAGAAGCATGTTGCTTGTCTTATCAACTTTAAAAACAGATTTATTAGCGATAAGCCTTTTTTATTCAAGATAAAAATTTTTAATATATATTGGCTCAGTGTTTTAAAAACATACATTATTATACTTATTTTACTCCTAATTCCATTCTCTACTTCTATAAACATTTATTTTGTTGTATGGAATATCTTTATCATATTTGGATTAGTTATTTTATTAAGTGTCACAATTAGACAAGATTCTAGGTAATTGTTGTAAAACCTTCTTTAGCTGCTTAGCTTAAGCAGGTTCTACTAAGCAGGGTCTACTGCTAAGCCTTAAGTACTATCGTGGTTTATGCTCAAGCGAGCTATCGTTCCTTCCAACTCAAAATTTTTTTATTCATCTAGTTTTTTTTCTCAAACATTGATGAATTTAAGTTCTTTCCAATTTTTATGTTTTCCATGCAGTTTAGAGTTATAAAAGTCTTCTGTCAATCGCTTTTTTGCTCTTCAACTCGCTTCTTTGCATTCCCATCATAATCCCATAATAAATTGTGATTGCTAAAAAAATAAGATTTCTAAAAATAATCTCAGTAACTTAGAGTTAGTCAAAAAAAAATCTGGTAGATTGATTTCCTGAAAAACCTGATACATTGATTTCCTAAACCAAAAGTGTAAATGTTTTAGTTGCTCAGAAGTAAAATGAAACTAAACATGTCTGCCGACATATTTGGTTTCATTTTTCATGATGCTTTATTTTATCTTAAGAATGCTCTCATGTTTTCAGGAAAAAAATGTGCGAGTCTAAAAAGTAAATTATTTGACAACCCAACAACCCAATACAACCCAATGCTTGATAAGTCAGTCAATTATTCGCTGACCAACGGTTGCTTTTATTCCTATGATTACATAAAAAACATGTTCCAGCATTTTAAAAAGATTCATATACTGGATTTTAAAGTCACTTTGCTTTTCTTCATATATCGGATCTTTTATCAACTTGATTTGTGGTCCTACAAAAATACCCTTGTTTATCTTAGTATGACTTATTCTTGAAAATCTCATCCCATTGCCTTTACAAAACTTTTGAGCAGGTTTAATTTATTATGCAATTGTCGAAGAAGTATGGATGGATCTACAAGGTAATGCTTCCTTTTGTCTTAAAATTAAGGATGGACGCGTAGGCTGTAATTTTATAAAATGATAGGAGCTTGTTCTGCCTCTATCCATCAAATCTCTAATATCCATCAACACCAAATCCCCTGTCATGATTTTGAAAACAGCTGATTTTAATTTCATGATGTAATTTATCCATCTAATTCAGATCCAAATAATTCTGACTGCTTTTGACAAATTCAAGTCGAAACCAAATCGTTTAGATCTCCTTGAGTTATCAAGTGTGACTTGGTTAAGATTTCTTTTAAACTCATTAAGATATTGCCTTGAGGTGGAGGATTGTGAATCATCAATTTCAACGTACGCAGATGCAACTGGTATAATCAAAGTTTTACCGAGTAGTTTTATGGATGAAGGTAGACTAGAGTAAATAAATGCACGAGACATTTTTTTTTTTTAATTTGTACCATTTACGCTAGTGAGAAAAAAAAATAGTACTTTAAAATGTTATCTCTTGGTTAGGTACAAATCAAGGGTTTACAAAACATAAGATAGACGACTGATCGAAATAATTCTTCAGACGTTATACAACAAATAGAGACCCATGATTTGCCTTGATTTGGCCACAGTAAAACAAAAATACCGGCTCGCATAAAGTTTTATGTTAGTTTTGTGAAACTGGGTCTTTATTTTTTGAAAGTAATTCTCTAAAAACATATCAAAAAGATTCAGAACCCTTTACTACACTTTCTCGATATTTTGATAAAATTACATACAAATACGTTTATTTTTAAATTCTTTGAACTGTGCAACTCAAAAAACAGACGTATCTTAATTCGACACTGATTTATAGAAAATCGTATCTCACCGTTTAAACTTAAGCTTTTGTTTAAGTACAGATTTACAAATTTATAATAAATACAAACAATTCTATTGTCTCCATAAAATTAAGATATTTTACAATTTAAATTAAATTAATCAAAATTTAATAGAAGTGTTTTTTTATTGAAATTATATAGACAGCCTTAAAAATAAATTATATTTAAAATGTTCAAACTTTCCCAAATGGAAACTATACAAAACGTTTTTTTATATAATAGTACGTTGTATTAAACTTTTTTCCAAATGTCGCGTTAAACAAAGTTAAGTGGTGCATTCATAAAAATTTGATTATATTTAACAGTGACAATATCAATATCAAAATAGTGGATTCGTTCATTTGTTTAGTAGTAATTTCAAACACTATTTCTTAGAAAGTTCATGAATAAACTCAGGTAAATGAGATACTTTTAGCTTAACGGTTTCTGGTAAAGAATCAGACTTTGAATAACTAAAAAAAAGTATAATGGAATAAAAAAAAGCACAACAACAAAGAAACTTAAATATTTAAAAAATAAAATAATTTACTTGAAGGTATCGCCTTGATGATTAACATAACGTACTGTTACACCATTAAAAATAATTTGAGTTCCATCGTTAAACTGAACATCTATTTCTCCATTACGTAACTAAACAAAAGATATCAAAACGTAAAAAAATTCTAAAAGTTTTTGGTCGCTGTAATAAATTTAATAAGTTTTTTGATGCCGTACTGCAATATAAACTTGGTATCCAAAAGTTCTTGGCTAACTAAAAAAAACCCGTTAATATAGGTTATTTAAATTGATAAGCCTGTATTTTCAATCGCATATAATTAAAAAACACACTGGGAAGGGCAAAACCTGCATAATAATTATAATTTACAAGTTATACATAAAGATTTCTGTATCTGTTAACAAAGGCATTATCAAGTTTTAAGTTAAAGAAATTATTTGATAGTGAAAAAATTTAATTGGCTCATAATTTATACTTAATTCATCATTTGTCTGGCTAAGCATAAAAAATAGTTATAAAGCAAGTATATAACTATTTTTTTGATCCACATTTAAATGTGGATCAAACAAAGAAATCATAGTTTAAACTAAAAAATATGTCTATGCAATAACAAACTTTATCACATTTATTTATTTAGTTATTTTAAAACCGTTTCAAAACTGATGTTGTTAAAGTAATATGAGACATTTAAAAGAAAAAAGAAAAACAGAATCTTGCCTGAGATCCCCAACCAGCAGACGGTATAAAAGTTTTCTTAATTACTTCAGTTGTTTTAGCTATGCGATCCATAGAAGAAGTAGAACTTGCACGAATTGGGCCTTTAGGTCGACTTGGCAGTATACCAGGCTTAGCCAGAGTCAGTTTTTTGGGAATATCAGATAATAATGTTCCCTCAAATGACATTACAGAAACAGATACAGTATTTGATTGAGGTGAAGATGGGGCACATGATGACAAAGCATTGCAGGGTCTAATTTACAAGACAAAAATGTTAAAATCAATCAAACCTGTTGAATAAATCTAACATAAATTTAAAAATTAAAAATAATTAACTTTAAATTAAAAATTCTCACTCAAAAGTTAAGCAAAAAAAAAAAAGAAGATATTTTCACCTTGGTTCTGATTTTTTATTTCTTTTTCCAGTTAATGGTCTTTTACCCATGACTACAGGGTAATAGGAAGAGCTACATTTAAGATTACGCAAAGCAGATTCCAAAGTTAGACAATGTTGTTGACAAGTTCGAGTATGTGTTAAAAGTTCTTTTTCAGAGTTTGAAAAAGAATGATCTGAATGAGCATACTTACTACATCTGCCATTAACATCAATAATTTTTATAGCATCAGTTGAAAGACTGACTTTACAACCTAAAAATTGATATCTTTTTTTTATAAAACATTTACTTATATTATATACTTTTTTATACAATGTAGTTACTAGGACCACAATAAAAATTTTAAATAACAATAAAACAATAAGCAAAGCTTATTTATAATCCGACGTTTGATAAAATAAACCCAAGGCTAGGTTAATTGCTAGGGCTGCATTTTAAAGGCAAATAAACAAGCTTTTTAGAATTATCAAGGGGGGGGGGGGTCATATTTATATTTAAGTCATTGTGACTGGGGACGAATGTGTTACTAGGGATGGAACAACGTGTCAGAACCAGGTTGTTTCATCCCTGAACAACTAAAGACAACAACAAAAATATATATATGCAACCAAAAAAATTTCAACTCTTTGGTTCTATGAACTAAAATATTTTCTCTACACTAAAGTTAATTTGGGATTTGTATAATAAGTCGAAACAGATATAAACTTTGTTCTTTTCTCCCATAAAACTAATTACAAAAATCGTAAAAAACAATATAATATATAACAAATTAAATGTCATACTTTAAAATCAATATGTAGTTAATGATAGTATCATAAACATGGCGTATTATAAAAGTTTTTTTTTTAACAATATATAGTCTTTTAACCTGACTGGTATATATGCTGTTGTAGGGGGTTCAGTTGTTGTTGGTGGATCGATTGTTGCAGGAAAGTTTTTTGTGGTTTGGTGGTATTATTGGTTCAATGGGAAATTTTATCAATAGGAATATTTCTCATAAAAATCTTCGATTTTGCAGTGTGTGTCTACGGGTTCCATCTATTCTTACTCGATATTGTTGATGCGGCAAGGTTTCAACAACTTGTTCCATGTTTTGCCATTTTGTAGGCAGGTTGCCATGCTGATTCTGAATTGCTACGCATGAATCTATGGTTAGCGGGCGGTGATATTGGGGCTTTTTAAACTTTAATGAATTATGATATTGTTTTATTATAGTTCTTTCATGAATATTAGCTAATTCAGACCATTCCCTTCTAAATTGTATTGGATTTGTTAAGTGGTCATTTATAGTTCTCCCAAACAATAATTTGGCTGGAGATGCTCCAATATCTTGAACTGGTGTATTTCTGTGTAATAATAGTGCTCTTTCTACTTTATTAGTATTTAATGATCCACTTGGGTCACTTGGGTAATGAACACTTGTAGTCAATAAACATTTTATTGATTTTACAGCAGCCTCTGCTGACATTGCTTTGTGGGTAATAGGCGGAAGATAATCAATACTTTATGCCCCAATCATTTAAAAAGGATTTCATTTTGTAAGAGCTAAACTGTGGTCCTCCATCTCTTTATATTTCCTCTGGGATTTCAAAACTAATAAAATATTTCCTAAGTGCGCTACAAATACAGATGTGTTTGAGTTTGTTTTTGTTGATGCTACTTCAGTCCAACCTGAAAATTGAGCATATACTATATAGTTTCGACTTGTTATTTGAAATACGTCTAATACTGTTATTTGGAAAGGATATTCAGGTAGTATTGGTTCTGCAAGCAGCTCTTTATGATTTGAAGGCGCAATCTCATTACATCTACAACATTGAGCTTCGTAGTTTTGTATTTGAGCACTCATTCCTGACCAAAAAAATCATCCTTTTGTGTTTTCTCTCATTGCGGCTACATCTTGATGTCCTTCATGCAAACTACTGAGCAAAATTGATCTCAGCCTGTCTGGTATTAAGACTTTACCATCTAAAAACACAAGACTATCTATAGCATATGTCATACCGTTTAGGCCAAAATTCTCGAAAACGTGTCAGTATACTTGACTTATTTTCTGGGAATCCCTTTTCTACGAGTTGTATTAGATCTTGATGTGTAGGTTTGATTGATGATTCTGCAATAATTCTATCCATTTTAATAGGACCATTGAAATTATTAAACAGATAATGAATGGTTCCTAACAAGCTACTTTCAATGTCACTTACTTTGTTTAAGGTGTTACTGTTATTGTTATTGGCTCGTGACATAGCATCAGGTGTGTGATTATTTTTTCTGGGAATTGAAATAACTTTGAAATTATACATTGGTGTTTTTTTGCAAATTCTAAGGATTCGAGGGTTTTTTATCTCATTCAGGTTTTGATCGTTGAATATTTTTACCAATGGTTTGTGATCAACTGCAATAATTAGGTTTGGACATCCCATGACGAACATTTTGCAACTTTTTAAACCATATAATAATAAGGATTTGCTTTCAATTAGAGCATATCGACTTTGAGTGTCTTTTGTAAACCGGGAGCCAGCAGTGCATGTCTGGGCACCTGTATCAGCTATAACTGATGATGTAATAAAAACATTTAACATTTATCTCCAAAAAACATACAATATTTTTGTACACACCTTGTGTTTATAAAAACCTTGTGTAAATAATTCGTTGTTATCACTTCTTTTATTTTTCAAGTGAACATTAAACACTTCATGTTTATATATATATACATACATGTGTCATGTATTTTTTGTGTTGAAACTGTTATAGTACTTGCAATAATTAAAAAATTTTTTTTTCTTTCTACATTAATAATACAAGAAAAAAATGTGCCATCATCAAATATAATTAAAAAGAGGTTTTCAAATAAATTAATGGTTCTATTAAAAATGGTATGGATCATTTAACCTTGCCGTTAAATACAATTAAAGTAGGGATAGGGTAAAAATATCAGCAACAATTATTATATAAGGAAATTACTAAAAAATTTCTAAAGCTTTTTTCAGATTTTTATAGAAGATTTTTATTTCTTTGATAACATAGCATTGCCTCATCAGATATTTTATTATGCCAAACTTTGATTACATAATATTGTCTCATCAGATATTTTATCATGCCAAACATTGATTACATAATATTGCCTCATTAGATATTTTATTATGTCAAACTTTGCTAAAAGTTAAAAATAGTTTGCTAAATCAAAATTTGAACTATAAAAATTAATCATATAGTTTATATGGATAATATAATAATATCCTTTTTTAAATATTGCTTTTAAGTGTAAATGTAATACTGAACTTTTATTTCATTATACAGCCAGATGACTGTACATTAACTAATTACTAAAATTAGCTAGTCAAATTAGTTATCTTACACATACATTTATTTTTTTTACAGCATCAAATACATTTATTGTTTTGACAGCACTTTGTATCACTTCACTTATCTTGTCTACACTTAACCACATAAATGACAGTATAATAGAACTTCATTTCTCACACAACTATAAATTAGAAGCTTCATCAAATATAGTTAAGGCTTTGGAGAGATAAATATATTTTTAAAAGAAAGAAAATCAAAATATACAAATCACTTCTCGTGTATTTGATAAATGTGATTGATCCGCTATTACTCAGCACTTTGACATGAGATACTAAATCTTTCTAAATTTTTATTAAATACTAAACAATGGCATCCAATAAAAACATGTTTATTGAGCACACCATTCTTTTGTTAATAATATGAAGAAAACTCTTATTATAAAAACATTTTAAAATAGAAAATTGCTACCATTATAAAATGTAGCTTCAAAATCTGGAGGAATGTTTTCCATCAAAGAGCATTTTGCTTGATCTGAATAAAACGTAATCTGAAATTAAAAAAAGTTTATTTATGAATCACACAACCCAATAAAAAAATATTTGAAGAAATAAAAAAGATGTATAGTTTACCCTATCAAACTTTGATATGTCACACGCTTGTCTATTAATATTTACATAAGGAGAATAAATACGCAATTAAATCAAAAATGCTTCAAGTGCTTTTTAAGTGATGTAAGGATTAATTTGCATTATCAGCTTAATCAGTCAGTTTTTGCACAATTGGGTTTTTTAATTTAACTTTTTATCCCTTTTTTTTATTTACATTTTATCCCTTTTTTTAGCTTACATTATGAAAATAATTATATGTTACATAAACTTTATATACTAATGAGGACTTTGAAATAAGGTTATCTAGTTATGATTTATGATTTTTTTAAACAGGACGAGTTCCAGCAACACACAAGCATTTATTAAAAAATACAACCAACACATTAGATAAACAACCTTTAAGAAATGCTTGCATATGATTTTGCTAGTATTCTTTGACTCTACTTTTTTTAAATATATTTCAAATACTAAAATAAAATACTGATATTATATCTGACATCTGCAAGTCTGTACATCTACAGATAAAGGACAGATTTACAAATAATAGATATATTTAAAAATTATTATTAAATTGAAAAAATAAATATATGTTTATAAATAAAAATGTACGTATTGACATTCATTAAGGTTGCTTACATAATTCTAAAAATTAAACTCATTGATTTTTTCAAGTTATATTAAAACATTGTCAAGTATAATTCTAAAAAAACACAATCATTTTATAAATTACATTAAAACATAATTTATGTAATAACAAAGTATTACTTTATCAAAGGATTGTAAAAAAAGGATTGTATTGAAAGTTTCCTTCTTTTTTAAAATTTTTTTACAATTATAACTATTAATCAAATAACTTTTAAAAATATTCAAAAATTTCATGTTGTCAGACAACCTAACTACCAGGCTACCAGTGAATTTATAACTCAAAATTGTAAACATAAAAATTACCTTTGGTGTTTTCATTTTTACTAATCGCACAAATTTATCTGCATACTTATATTTCAACCAAAGTTTTTTTGGTAAGCCTGCAAATGCATGGCAAACTGCTGATGGTGGAACAGAAACAGGAGTGTCTTCTAATGGAACACCATTTGCTCCATTTGGATTAAATACTGTGACCTTAATACCATCTGATGATATTCGGAATACTTCAACAACATAATCAACACCGCCTCTATTTTGTAGAAATTCCAAACATACAGTTTCATCTTCAAGAATACTTACTACAGCATTTCGAGTCTTTTGACGTATAGGGCGCAAACGAGCAGTAGAAAGTGGTTCCATAATCTTATCTAATGATTGTGATGGCTTATTTTCATCTGTTTTAGTATGGCAATGATTTTCTTTATCATTGAAATAATTTTTCAAATTTTCCCTAGTTCTTTCATCTATAACGTTACTACAATCTTGAAGAGGTCGTTTTTGGTAATTATAGTGCTCAGAAATACTTTTACAGGAAACATCATTACTTTCATGCCAACAGTATGAATGCAAACAGTTTGATGAACAATTGCACAAGGACCTTGAAATACAATGTCTATCATTATCCCGGTGACATGTTGTTTCAGTTGAAAATGATGGGAAACCTTGTGTAGAAATATTTCTTTTCACATAGATTGAATCATCTTCAAACTTATCACTAAGTATAAAGTTAACTAAATTTTTTTTATTTAATTGAAATTTATTTAGTATATATTTTAAAAAGTTTTCCACTTTTATTCATATAAAGCATTTCAGTAGATTTTTTTCAAGTGAAAATGTTGTAAAAAAGTATATATACCTTTTCCCTAATTTAACAGGTGGTGAAGGGGGATGTCTGATTAAATATGAATTAGCCTTGTCTGAACTAGCTTTACTAATATTTGTTGACAAAGTTCCATGACCACTGTCAATTGAAATCAAACCGTCTTGATAGGAATTCTTTGTTAAGAACAAAAAGCATTCACAAAATAATAAAACAATAAATGAAAATATAACTTTAAGAACTTAATTGTACTTTTATTATAGAAAACAAAAAAAACAAGATAAAAACAGAAAAAAATAAATAAACAAGATTTAAAAGTACCATAAAATTTTCTTTTCCCAATAAGAAAGGGTGGTCCAAAATTCCTATACAAAATTAATAAAAATGACATTTACCATAACATTTACAGTAAATCATGTTTACTCTCATAAACTAGAAAAAAATATTACCTGAAAGAGTTATTCTGTCATTTGGATTCTATAATAATATAAGATTAAAAAATCTTTTAATCTCAAAAAACATTAAAAAAATTTTAATAATATGATAAAAAAAATATAACTTAAAATTTATGTAACAATTTAATATAAAAACTTCTAAAACCTTTTTAAGAAGTTTATCAATAAGATCTTTAGCTTCAAATGATAAGTATCTAGAGAAAAGATAAAATAGTGCAAAAATATCTAGTAAAACTATAAACATCAAGTGCAAATTTAGAGAAAAGATAAAAATCTAATAAAAATTTAAAAAATAAATAAATAAATGTATAGAAAAATGATAAATATTTAATATATCATTAAACAAAAAAAACAACTCATTTTATATTAACAGATATGTAGAAAAACTTGTTTTTAAGTAATCGAAGAATTTTTTAAATCCAAAGGCAATGGTATAAATACCTAATCAGCAGCCAAGATTATATAGTTTACCATTATTATTTATGACTCGGAAACTTTTAACTCTGCACCCCTGAATAATATATAAAAGTAAAAAAAGTTTAAATATACTTTGGTACACTGTAGTCAGCCATCACTACACGATTGAGCGTTGTTTTCACACCTTCTGTCTGGAATTAAAATAAATCAAAAACTTATAATAATTATAAAAACTATTAATAATAACAATAATAAAAAAAAAACAATGAAAAAAAATTGATTACATAGAAACCATAACAATAATTAGGTAAATTTTGGAAACAAAGAGAGAAATTAAAACAAAAAAAGCTTACATCGAAAGGAGGTTTGCCTACAAGAAGAGTGTAAAGCATGCAACCTAAACTCCATACATCTGACTCAAGACCATGGGGACTCCTTGTTGCAATTTCCCTAAGAATTATTTGAAATTAAAAATAATACAGCTTTTGTAAAATATTTTAAAATGTCTTAAGGTTTTGAGAAAACACTTGTTTATAAAACAAAAAGTAAACAAACTTTTTAAAAAACTTTAAAAGAAATGTAAACAATAACTTATTATTTAGCTAATTTAAAGAAGAAACTGACGGTGATATATAATTTGGAGTACCACACATGGTATAATGTTTATCTGTAGGCATATTAAGCTTTGCAGCGAGCCCAAAATCTGCAATTTTCTAGTAAGGAAACACAAGTATATTAACAATTTTTTATATTTACCAGTTATACTAGTTACTAGATCACTTATCATTTAACTAGTTACTAGATCACTTATCATTTAACAAGAAAATAATAATAAAAAAAAATCAATATTCATAAAAAGAAATGATAAAGACAGAAATAACCAAACATAATTATTTGATTTATAAATTCACATAAAAACCATTCATAATTACCACTACTTACAATATCCATATTTTTGGTTAAAAGAATATTTCCAAGTGAAAGATCTCTGTGTAAAATACCATGAGAGTGTAAATAAAGTAAGCCAATAATTACTTCTCGAATTGTTTTACGAGCTAAAGTTGAATGATAGTCATCATTAGCATCATTAGATGAATTTCTGTAAAGAAACTCTACATTTTTATGGAGGATTCCTATTTCACAACGATTGACAATGTTATAGTTTTTGCATTAATTGTTCAGAAATTTTTTAGATAACATTAGCATTAAAATAAATTAAAAATATAAAAGTTTTAAAAGATAGCGCATAAAATGTGATGTCTGTGTTTCTATATTTGTTGTTATCAAGTTTAAATTTGCTATGAATCAGTTTAACTTTTATTTAAGTATGTGGCTAGCACTAATCTTAAAAAACTAGGAAAATAATTTACTTGTTTCACTGACACAAAATTTCGCGATTTTTAAAAAAAGAGAAAAAATATTTGGTACTTTTTCAACTGTATATTTGTAACCATCTTGACTAGAAAATGTTTTGTTAAAGAATTTATTGTTTTAAATCAATGAAAAGTTTGTTGTTATTTTTAAGGAGGGGGAGGGGGGGGGAATAGTTTATACAAAAATTGTATAAATTATTGCTAATTGTATAAAACATTGCTATCCTAAACATGAAACCAATTTTGAAAATCTATTCTTCCGTTATATAATACATGCAAAATGTTATATATATAATAAATAATAATACATAATAATAATTAATACATGCAAAAATATTAATTTATAAATAAAATTTTCTTACAAACCAATATGTTAGTGTGGCAGAGTGGATTCCGCTTCAAACTAATAAACCAAGGGTTCCAGGTTCGCCTCTCGGTATCAAAATTATTATTTTTTAATTAGTGCACAAAGGTTGTTTTTTTTTGTTGCTGCACACTTTTGTGCACAACTAAATAAAGTTTTGTACTTGGACCATTTAAAGTCAAAGCGCAGAACGTGCACTGCACATAGACTGTTACAGCCATAACAGTCTGTTAACAGGCTGTAACTACTCTGTCAACGGAGTATACACACCGACTATGTAAGATTTAGACGTAGTTGATTTTACAATCAACATGTAGATACATCAACTTAGGGTTTTGGTTTGGTCAGATACTCTTTTAATTAAAAAAAAGTTTTCTCTAGATTTGAAACTAAAAAAAAAAAAGTTGCGTCACAAAATTGAGACCCCCTACTCCTCGTAACAAATCATCACAAAATCACCTATTTCCCCCCCCCCCCCAAGTGTGACAATTTATGGACAACCCCACATACAAGTCTGTATGATATCTGCATAATCATCACATAATTGGCATCTTTATAGAGAAGGGGTCAAGTGGTATATTATTAGGGGGCTCAAGTTTATTTAAGGGCCCAGAAAAAAAGATCAATTCTGCAAATATTTCTGCCCCAGAATCTGCCTTGGCTGATGACAGCAACTTGTGACGTTGTATGGTTTAAAATGATGATATTGTATGTTAAAACATGTTAGCAGCAACCAGCAAATTTTTAGGAGGTTCTTAGCTTTAGGTTAGAACAAGAAAAAATTTATATAATGGAAGACATTATGTCACTAAGTCTGACAGGAAAATATTTTATCACATTCAATTTTAAATGCTTTTTCCGCCATTATAGATGTAAAAAAAATAATATTGATGTAAAAAAAATCTTTATTTTGTTTATTTTTTAAAATAATTTCTCAACAGAAATATACAAGTTTTAGATTTTGTTCACATTTTATATCAAAAAGTGCTTTTTTGTAGTGTACTACCTTAAATCACTAATGATTTTCTAAACTCTATCTTAACTAGAAAAGCTAAATCTTCAAAAATCAGCAATTTGTTTATATTAAAAAATAAAACTAGAATAAAAACAACGCTAACAAATTATCTAAAACAAATTAAAAACTTTCAAACTTAAAATAAAAGTACAACTTTTTCAAAATAAGACGCAGAAGATTGTATATAATTTGAAACAAATCATTTTTTACAATTTTTTAATTTACATAAGTAACTTACATATCTATATATATTATTTATTTTCTATAAATAAAAAAGTTTGTAAAACTTTTTCTCAATATTAACAAATAAAATTGCCTCTGGGTCAAAATGCATGAGTTGTTGCTGATAATTTGATCTTATATTGCAAGGAAAATTCACCACTGTTTCTTAAAACTGCTAGAAATTAGGCAACTCTTAAGCTACCACACTACCATACATTAATTACTACATACAAATAACATTTCAAAATCAATACATAAGTATACATGACTTATTAAAGACTGACTGATCAGATTTTTAGGTTTTGAAGTTTCTACATTTCTACGACGCAAGAAAAATTACAATTTTACTGCCAGTGAATAATCTGAAGTTAAAACTTAAATAGATCTATAATTGAAATCATTGGACATTGGACATATGATTCAATATGAACAAAACTACTTTATCTTATACCAAATACATACTTTATGTCAGTAAACAATTTGCACCAGAAAAAACAATCTTCCCCTTCCTGTAGTTGAACATTCCATGTTAGTTTGAAATTAGGTTAGCTTAGAAAGCATACTTTATATACTATTTCAAGAACAAAATTTACGAAAAAAGTATTCTGATACAAATTTTAATTTCAACAAAAAATGTAAAAAAGAAACCAGCCAATCCGATGTAACACATCTTTACCAAACAGCCACTAGCACTTGTCGACATTTTATATGAATTACATTTTGGTATAAAATACAATTAGTTATAATACAAATAAAAAATACAAAAAAATGCATTTTCTATGTATTTTTATGACAATTTTGATAAATAAGTTAAAATTTTTCCAAATTAAATATTATTTTTGAAATTTTTATATAATTTTGCTTCATTTGAGTACCAGGTTGACATACTTTTAAAAAACTTTTTTTTTGAAAATATTAGGGACCCATTAAATATTCGAGGGTCTTGAGGGACCCCTTAAAATATTTTTTATGCAAAAACATTTTAAATCTAGTGTTTTTGTATTAGATAGAACACATTAAGGGGGTCTCTGCATGTTTTTCAAAAATGTTGTTTTTTGGGACACCCTTATTTATATACATATATATATATATATATATATATATATATATATATATATATATATATATATATATATATATATATATATATATATATATATATATATATATATATATATAAATACACACAGGGATACAAAGACCCAAAAGGACTCTGGCTATATATCTCTATTTTTTCCTAGTCTCTGGTTCCCAGAAGCTTTGAACATGTTGGTTGACTTATGATCTGCTATATAAAAAAAACTCTATGATCTGCTACATTAAAAAAAAATTTAATGACTTGAAACATTGTTTTTAAGCCTGGAGTCCTTGCTGCCATTATACCTAAGGATTCTGGGTTCAAAAAGTGATTGTTCCTCTAACCTAAAAGTCTTAATTTTTTTAGCAATACTAGAAATCGCCTTAAGCGATTTCACGTAGTTAGTTTTAGTTTTTCTTGCATACCAAGAAAACTAACTTTTTTATTTTAGTCATAATATATATATATATATATATATATATATATATATATATATATATATATATATATATATATATATATATATATATATATATATATATATATATATGCAAGATAAAAACAGAAATGTAAAGAAAAATGCAGGAATAATTGAACATTGTTCAACTATAACACAAGTCTGACCACAAGTTTGAGGACTGGTATCAGATCTTATGTCTGACACAAGTAACATGGTTTTTTAGTTTTGGGTATATTACATTAATAATAACATTGTCATGGATGTTCTACCGAAAGGCAGTCACAATGGAAGTTACTATATTAAGTTGACTGTAGTGTTATTTTGACAACCAGTCTTATATGTCATTACAAACAGTAAAAAGTCATGGAGCTCAGTCCACAAGGGTTTCTTAATCTTTACAACTTTGAAAAACAATTTTGAAATGACTGCAACACCATGAGGGTAGACTTTTAGGACTTGTATGTACCAAGCTTCAATTTTCTATGATTACAAATACAATTACTCTTTAAAACAAACTGTTACAAAATCATTTGCTTTGAGCCAGCTTTCAATTTAATTTAGATATAAAAAAGAAATTAGTAGTTTCGTTTTATGCAGTTGTTTATTAAAAAGATCATTTTTAAAACTGGAAAACTTTGTCATTGATGAATTAATACTAGAGATCAATAAAAAAAATTAAAAAATGATGATACTATGATTTATGCCGTATTTGGGCACCGCCTAAATTGGTAATAATATCTATAAATAGTTTCAATACAACTCTTAGATGTTTAATAATAGATAAAAATTTAAATGGATAGTGTTATTTAAATAGAAAGCTAATAAAAAAAAAAAACTCAACTAAAGAGTTTGTTCAAAAAAAGAAATATGTTTATAACACCATGCATAGCACTTTTCTTATTTTCTGATATCTAATATTACTCTGCAGAAAATATTTTAATGGCTGAACTAAATCAATATAAACGGCAAAGTGCAACTTAATAAAAAACTTCTTGATAGAAACTCTACCTTTCATTGTAGCTTTTCTATATATAATGTGTTGGTTTTCTATACATTTATGTAATATTTCTATAACACGTTGAGTTTCTATACAAGTTTGCCGAATTTCTATATAGTTTTTTTTAGAAACTCTACACATCCCTATCATCATCATCGTCATCATCATCGTCATCATCATCATCATCATCATCATCATCATCATCATCATCATCATCATCATCATCATCATCATCATCATCATCATCATCATCATCATCATCATCATCATCATCATCATCATCATCATCATCATCATCATCATCATCATTAAAAACAATTCTTTTATGTATATTAAGGAATAAAATAGTTTAAAAGGCATTTAAAACTACTTAGATACTGAAATCATAAGCAATAAAATGAACTGAATTTAAAAAAAGTTAAAAAGAAAAAAATCCTTCTATCTACCCCTAAATTTAATTATCCTTTCATCAATAGAAAAATTTTCATAAAGATAAAATGCTTTTTTATCTATATGAAAATTTTCATATAGTTAAAAACTGAGATTTTTAAAAATCTAATTGCTTCCAGCAAATCCATTGCTTTAGCAAAAATTCCATTGACAGAAAAAGTTAAAAAACTCATATATAATAATTGCTTTTAAGTTTACTTTCTGATTTACTATGATCTTTAATTAACCATTCAAGTATATATTTTAGAAATTTGTGCTATACATTACTTCCAACAACTTCATATTGATAGTAGTTTAATATTCAATTTTTTTGAGGAAACAAATGAAATAAGTTAGAAATACTAATTTATGTAAAAATATAAAATACGATAGTGAAGCATATTAGAAAGTCACATCCATTGTCTTGTGGTCAAAACCCTCTATGAACTCTTTGATTTCAAAACGAAATTTTTTGGTAGTACCATACTCAATTTGAGTGTGGTTCTATCAGAGACATGGTGGGGATTGAACTCATAATTTCTCTCTTATGAAACGAGCATCTACCACTAAATTACTAATGCATAATAACTATATAAACTTTACCTTGTTCTTCATTCATTGGACTTTTTTTCAGATACTGTTGTAGTTCTCCATTGTGGCAAAGTTCAAGAATTAAATAAACATAGTTGCTATCTTCAAATGATCCATACATCTAAAAACACGAAAATTTAAGTCAAAGAGATTCTGAAGCAATAAGTTTTTTATTTAAAAGAAAATAATAAGAAAAAAAGTTCCACTATAATATACCATACCAATTAAATTATGTACCTCAAGTATTGATGGGTGTTTAAGCTGACAGTGAATTTCTACTTCATTGCAAACTCTTTTCATCATGCTACTGCTTTGCAACTTTTTTTTGTCTATCTAAAGAAATTTCATTTTACTTACTTCTTTTCTATTTTATTGTGACGATTAAAATAAAATTCTAAAAAGATAATAAATCTAATTATTTTAAAAATAAGTTTTTATTACTTATTTCAAAAATTAAGTGTTTATAATTATTTTTATCAGTTAAAAATGATATTTATAGGGCTTAATTTAAATTTTATTCGACATATTACTAATTGGACATCAGTAGAGAGTAACAGCTTTAATTGGGTGTCAATGTTACCTAATTGATTATTAAATAGGCATTAACATAACCTAATTGGTCATCATTAAAGATTAACATATTTAGACATCATTAAAAATTAATAACACATTGTTGGATTGCATGAACATCACTGATGTCATACTAAAAAAGTGATTTGATATGTATCTTGACTCAACAATTAGGGCTAGTAATATCTATCAAAGTTCGGCAAAAAAATGAGATTTTTACAAGTTATACAGACTAGATACAAAGTTTCATGAGACTTCCAGATTTTAGTTGAGTTTAAAAAAAAAGTCATTGTTATAATAATTTATCTCGAACCTTGCAAAGTTTGAATGCAATCTAGTACAACAGCACATTTTTTTTTCTCATTTTTTTTCTAAATTTATTTACATCCAATGTTGGAACAACCAAGTCCTACTTGCAGAATCTGTTGTTATGCAATACAAATAAAACGAGTTAAAAAAAAGATTACATTGCAACTTCCTCAAATGACAATTAAATGACTTTTGAGTAAACTTTGGCGTGAAACAAAAGATATTTTAAATATAAATATAGCATAGTGTAAATATAAAACTTTTGTTTTATTTAGTTTAAATATAAACAAATTATTTGTTTAAATAAAAATATCCAATTTATTTTCAAGATTCTTATAAAACATCTGATATTCCAACTCATGATTTGAAGCTAAATATGGTGCAACAATCATGTTTTTAATTAAGATTAACCTAAATAAATTGCAAAATAAACAAGTGCTTCAAAACAAAAAAATATTTGAAAAATAACCATTTTAATAGCAACTTCTTTACAGGTAGGCTTGTGAACACCACGGTAAACTACTGCAAATGAGCCGCGCCCAAGAAGCTCAAAAACTTCATAGTTATCTATTGAATCTTCTTCATCTCTACTAGCAATGGGGGTCATTTCTTCTATGTATAATTAAACTTGTATCTAAAGAAAAAAACTAAACCTATAATAATATAAAACAAATATTTATTGTAACATAATCTACAATAAAACTTAAGCACACCAAAACACACACACACACACACACACACACACACACACACACACACACACACACACACATATATATATATATATATATATACACATACAAACACACACATGCATATATATGTATATATATCCTTAATCTTTTAGATTAAATATATATATATATATAATATATATATATATATATATATATATATATATATATATAGACACAGACCTCAATCTTTTAGAGTTAGGCATCAGGTCAGCAAAAAAAAATTGATACCAAGGACTTACCATAAAACATAGAAACGAGGTCAGCAATTTTTTGCCAACCTTAAACACTTTTAGGTTGGCATTGCCGAATGCTGACCCTAATTTAGAGGTGTGTGTGTGTGTGTGTGTGTGTATATATATATATATATATATATATATATATATATATATATATATATATATATATAGGCCTTGGCCAAAGTAAATGAGTGCAAAAGCGGAGAAATGCTCCCTTAAAACTAACATGGTGAGTCATGCGAACTGTTCCTCTTAACAGCTTTTTACAAGAGCTTTTGATTTTTTGCACAAGCAACCTGTTTATTCATAAAAAATTGCTTAATAGATACAAAACTTGATTTTACTTGTTATAAACTAAAGACTTGTTTGTAATGTTAATAGGCTGGGTGAATAAAAAAAGGCAATTGCTTTTACTCAGTAATTGGTTAGTTTTACGCGAATAAAAACTTAAGGAGTTTTTCACTAATTTTTATTCCCGTAAAGTTGAGCAATTTACTCAGTAATTGCTCAGCTTTGCGTGAATAAAAAGTTGACCAAAACTGTTAAAAATTTTATTCACATAAAGCTGACCAATTACTGAGTAAAACCAACTGCTTTTTTTTTATTCACCCGACCTAATGTTATAATATTTTGTTTTTGAAAAATTCTTTAGACAAGTGTTCTGTTTGAGTTTTTTAATTAACTACCCATTTATTCATAAACAACTTTACTTTATTGATAGAAAATTTGATTAAAAAAAAGCTAGAATTTTATTTTTAATTCCATTTCTAATGTATTTATATAAATATTTATTAAACTAAACTTTTCATAATAATAGCTTTAATATGAAGACATAGCATTGATTATGAAAAGATTTATGAGAGAATATTATCAATTTATTTTTTTATAATAGCATTTTTTTAAGAAACTTTTTATTTTGGAGTCTTTTTATTTTTATTTTATATTAGTTTTATTATTTTATGTAAGAAATCAATCAGTTAGCTTAATCTAATTTTAAAAAATTTGCATTTCAATGTTTTTTTTTCCAAAATAATTTATGCACAAATAATTTATGCATATCTTTATTGTTTTATTTCAAAAATAATTGTTTTGCGTTACATCTTATATACAATGATAATGCTTTTTCTTTTAAAAACAACATTGCAAACTTGACCATAAATTCGTAACAATTCACCCATTAATCTGGAGACTAGGTTTGAATCCACAGACTACTCTTTTATGTGCTTTCGTTTAGCACCACTTCACTCTATCACCTTTCTCTTTGTTCTATATCACTCTCCTTCATCTCAAGACTGCACTCTTTTTGATGTTATTTCTGCTCAAATTAACCAAGCAATCCCTCCTTATCTATCAGCTAATATTGTTGCTGTCGGTGACTTTAATGCTCATCACACTGAATGGCTTGGCTCTAGTGTCAGTGACTCTGCAGGCATTAAAGCCCACAACTTTTGCCTTTCTCAATCCCTAACTCAAGTAGTCAACTTTCCAACTCCTTTTCCAGACAACCTGAATCATTTACCTTCTCTACTCGACTTATGTCTTGTTTCTGATCCTAGTCTGTGCTCAGTTTCTCCACATTTACCCTTAGGTGCTTCTGATCACAGTTTGATTTCTCTAAAACTATTATCTCACTCTTCTTAATCATCTAAATCCCCCTATCATCGTACCTTTTACAACTACCTAAAAGCTGGGACTCCTTACATGATTTTCTTCCTGATGGCCCTTGGGTAGAAATGTGTTTCTTACATTCCTGGATTCAGGCTGGCATGGAATCTTTTATTTCCACTCGACAATTCCAGGTCAAGCCTCACTCTTCTCCATGGTTTTCCTCACATTTTGCTGCTGCAATTGCAAATCAAAACCATTACTTATATATCTATCAGCAAAACAATTCTCCAGAAAACAGATGTCTGTTTATTACTGCTAGAAACCATTGTAAAAAGGTTTTGTCTAACGCTGAAGCCCGCTATTCTCAGGTCATAAAATCTTGTATTTCATTACAAAAATTAGGCTCTCATAACTTCTGGAGAATCTTTAATAGAATCAATAATAAGGGCAAATCTGAAATTCCACCTCTCTTGTATAGTTAAGATTTTGTCACCTCACCTAAAGACAAAGCTGAATTGTTTGCTAAGAACTTTTCATCAATGTTATCTCTTGATTCCACTACTTGCGTTCTACCTGATATAGCCGTCAAACAGATTGATCTATTGCTTGACATTCGTATCATTCCAGCTTCTGTATCTAAAGTGATTTCCTGCTTAAACTCTTCTATATTATGTGGCCTGGACAACATACCTGTTATAGTCTTGCAGAAGTGTTCTCCGGAGCTATCGCTTATACTTTCAAAACTATTTAACAAGTGCTTATCAGAGTCTTGTTTTCCAGCCTGCTGGAAAGCGGCATCTGTTATCCCTACTTTCAAAAATTCTGGAGAGCGATCTGATTTGCCTAACTACCGTCCCATTAGTCTTCTTCCTATCATAAGCAAGGTTTCTGAATCTTTAATTAACAAACACTTATTCTATTATCTTGAACCTAATAACTTACAGTGTATGTGGTAACATCTTTAAGATTATTGAATCCTTCCTTCCCAATCATAGTATATAAGTTGTTCTCAATGGACAGCACTCTTTATCTTATTCTGTAACTTCAGGGGTTCCTCAAGGTTCTATCCTTGGCCCTATACTCTTTTTAATTTACATTAAAGATCTAACAGATATTCTGACATCTAAGGTTGCATTGTTCGCTGATGATACTATCATTTATTCTTGTCATGAAAAGAAGCCAACACTCTCTCATTGCTTAGAGGGGGGATTGAGCTTAAAAAGGATCTCACTTCTGCTACAGCATGGGGCTCACAGTGGCTGGTGAACTTTAATTCAGATAAAACCCAGTTATTTTCAGCCAAATGTTATTGCAATAATTAAGATCTTCCTTTATTTATGAACAGTAATGTACTTGATGAGTCATCTACCCTTCATCTTTTAGGATAAACTCTTACATCCAATCTTTCTTGGAAACCATATATCAAATTCGTTGCATAATTAGCATCTGCTAAGGTTGCATCTCTTTATCAAGACACTTTCTTACTCCAGGTCAACACTTTCTTACTCCAGATTGTATGGAATACTGTAACCATATCTGGGGCAAATCTTCTTATGACACCCTTTCTCTTTTAGACAAGGTGCAAAAACGCATTGTAAACATAGTTGGACCTGCACTTGCAGCCAACCTCCAACCATCACATCGTTGTAATGTTGCTCCTCTTTCTCTTTTCTAAAAGTACTATAATGGGGACTGCTCTAAAGAGCTAGTGTCTCTTGTGCTATCTACTAAAATTCATTTTCGTGTTACTCGTCATTCAATTAAGTGTCATCCCTTTTCTGTGACTGTTCCTAAGTGCTCCAAAAACTCTTATTCCTCTAGTTTTTTTCCTCGAACATCAGTTCTTTGGAATTCGCTTCCTTCATATTGCTTTCCTGATTCATATAATTTGCAATCTTTCAAGTTGTCTGTCAATCGTTATCTTGCTTTACAATCTTCATCTTTTCTCTTCCAGTAACTTCCAACTTTAATAGTGGTTGCTTGCAGCCTTGTAAGAAGAGAAGATGTTTAAATTTACACAACTCAAAAGCATTCAGTTAAGTATAAACCCTTTTGTAAAAAGTAAACCTCGAAAGTGTTCAGTTAGGGGAAAACTTTTTTTTTGGAACATTTAAATTATCTTTTAATTTAGAAATCTTTTGTAAATATTATTATACGCAGGTGCTGTTTTAAGGATGGACCAATTCAATATAAAATCATCAATATTTTTATCTTTCAATTCCCATTATGTACTTTGACAGAATGGTGTCTTTTTAATACTTTTTATTTTTAAAGGATTACTATGATTAGCATAACATATTTTCCACTCACCTTCTGTTAAGTCAATTGATTATCAGGTACATTCTTACAGGAAACAACACATTTATATACCACATTTTTTGATAAACATTTTTCACTTATTAGACAATTGTTTTTTTGTTTACAATTACATTTTTTTGTAGTTTTTTAATTTAGGATTTCTTTTTTGCTTAACAAAGCATTATTTTGAAAATTATATAAATCAGAAAAACAAGATGAAGGAAGTGAATTCCAAAGTACTGATGTTTGAGGAAAAAAACTAGACAAATAAGATTTTTTTCAACACTAAGGAGGTAACAGGAGAATGATTTTAGTATATGGCTAAACAAATTTTAGCAGATGACAAGAGACGCTAGTTCTTTAGAGCAGTGCCCATTATAGTATTTATAGAGAAGAGAAAGAGAAGCAACATTACAACAATGTGATAATGGTTGGAGGTTGGCTGCAAGTGCAGGTTCAACTATGTTTATATTATGTTTATATTGTTTATATGGAGGTTAATGATATCCTTTCTCTTTAGAAAAGGTTGGAACCTGCAAGAGCAGGTTCTAATCTTGTCTAAAAAAGAAAGGACATGATTCAAAGATCCACCCCAGATATGGTAACAGTATTCCATTCAAGGACAGATTTGAGATTTTTAGAGATAAAGAATAGAATCCTGAGTAAGAAATTGGCAACCACGATAAAGAAATGCAACCTTAGCATGCTAATTTTGCAATCAATTTGATATTTGGTTTCTAAGAAAGATCGGAGGTTAGAGTTAATCCTAGATGATAAAGGGTAGATGACTAATCAAGTACATTACCATTCATAAATATAGGAAGATCTAGATTATTGTAATAACGATTAGATAAAAAGCTGCTTGGCATGTCATTCAACATTCTTTTACTGTATTTGTCTCTCCATGCTTAATTTTTTTTTGGTTTTGCATAACAAACCTACAATTGTTAACTTTAAGGATTGATTTAATATTTAGTTATTCGCCCTTTGTTCTTAAGTACCATTTCGATACATTTTGGCATGCTTTCAGAGAGCTTTTGAAAATATTGTAAAGACACATCAAAAATTCAAATTCTTTTTATTTTCGCCATCACTTCTGGAAACAAAGTTTAGTACACTCAACAAATCATTGATTTTATTTTCTTCCAAATATTTTCTACTGGGGCCCGGACTGTTGCTGGGCCACTCCAACACATTATTTATTTGGCTCAAAAATACTTCTTGATTGTTTCAATGTATGACAACATGCACTATCTTGCATAGATAAAATTGATGAATTTCTTAAGGTTCAAGAATTTTTTTGTTTTTAGGAAGAAAGTATAGTGCTGCTACCCTGTTTTCTACTAAAGCTTAATCAACCTCAAACCATTACAAGGAAGCTATGTTTGACACTTCATTAGGATTAGTAAAAAATTTAGAGACTTAGTAAATAAGTGAATTCATTGGTGCCTGAAACATATTAAATTCCCCCACAGAGCAGATAAATTATACAGCTTAATACAGCTTCTTTTCAATTTTCATTAGGTACTAAATATTCTTCATGTCTTTGAAACCCTAATATACAGCTGCCAGATGGATGATAACCTTAAAATCAATGCTAATTACTAGCTAAAATAATATATTTTACTATAGCTTAAAATGCTAGAAACTAGAAATATTTTTGTTTATAATAATATACTTGTGTTTTATAAAGACATGAAATTTTAAAATGTATTCTACAAAATAGAATGCTCTATTTTTAAAAAAAAACAGAGCAATAATAAATTAGTAGAAAATCACTTAACAAAAACTTTTTTTTTATTTAACACTGTACTTCATCAATAAAGACTTATCAGAAATCTGATGAGTCTTTATTGATGAAACAGTGTTAAATGAAATTTTTTTTAAGTGATTTTCTACTTATGTATATATGTATATATGTATACCAAGTGACAACTTTTTTATGTTAAACTTCATTTTTTTTATTAAAAAAGAAGGAAAAATTTTCAAACAATATAAATAAACCAATATAACAGAACAATATAACAGAACAAATAATCAATAAACGATTTTTTTCTATTTACTAAATTAATCTATATGCATAAGACTAAATAGTATTTAGTCTTTGATCAGTTTCGAATTGTACTTAAGAAATATTAGACGAGCTGCATTATGTGGAAGAAGTGAGCTACGGTGATCATTGAGGACCTCCCCAGCCACACTGAACAAATGTTCTGATGGTACACTTGTCGGCGGTGCACCCAAATAAATGCGAGCTACTGTCGCCAGAGCTGGCAATCTCTGCATATTTTAACTCCACCACTGTAGTGGAGCGAGTCTGTTTATCAGCGAGTCTATTTATTTCTGGTTCTGCCAGATACTGGTTTAGCTGAATTTCAATGCTTGTTGGCAATTATAGTTCAGGTGCTGACGTAGATTGAACAATTTCATCAATACATCGCCAGAGTAATGATGATGATGTTGAAGAATTATCCAGCCGGATTTTTTTTGCTGGAACTTCTTCAATTTTGTTAATCTGCTGCTTAGCATGCTCAGATTAACTTTCATTTTACATCGATACCCTCTGCATTGTAATTTTATTGAATGCAAGCAGAACCGCTGCCTTTGCAGCTGTCAGTGTTGCCTGTGAAGAAAATAATTTAGTTTTAAATCGTGGATCAACCAACGTCGCCACTGTATAAAGAGGTTTCTCCTCAATGCCTTTAAAACGCTCATCCAATGACTTAAGTAGTGTTGACTTCATAGTCTTTACACCTGCATCATTGCCTTCATTTTTCAACAGGTTCCGCAGAGCTGTTACAATAGGGATGACCAGTGATATATGTGCTGTTTCATAGCTAACTTCACAAGTAGCCTCTTCAAACGGAGCTAGCACACAAACTACATTCTCCGCCACAGACCATTGATATGCAGTTGGGCAATAAGTTCCATCAATTTCTGAACAGTAGACAGTTAATGCACAACGCTGTTCACATAGTCGGCGCAGCATGTAAAACGCTGATTTCCACCTTGTACTCACATCTTGTATCAGCTGGTGGTCTGGTAAACAAAGTTCAGCCTGCAGCTCCTTGAACTGACCAGTCGCAGATGAAGAATGCCTAAAATGACTAACTAATTTCTTAGCAATACTTATTATATCTGATACTGCCCGCTGGTTGAGCAAGCCATCATGTACACATAACTGAATAGTATGCGCAAAGCACCCAAGGCTATCTATGTTGGCATCACGGAAACATTTCGATATGTTTGCCGCATTATCGCGAAGTATGACATGACAGCGTCCAACGTCAATGTTCCATTTGTCAAGCATCTGCTGAAAGGCAGTCATCAGTGCAAGGGCAGTATGATGTCCAATGAATGGCTTACAATCCAATACAAAGCTCATGTTTTCAAAGTGCTCTGTTAGCCAGTGGGCAGTTAAACCCATGAATGATTGCACAGTATTGCCTGATGTCCATGTATCAGTGGTAAATGATAGAAATGGAGAAGTTGCTGGATCTAGTATTACCAATAGTTGAGCACACACTTCATCGTTTATTTCAGGAATTAATCGCTCTGAAAAATATTTCTGTGATGGAACAGTGTACTGCCTCTCTAAAACTCTCATCAATTCAACGAAGCCTGTCTTCTGAACAACCTGAATCGACTCCATATCAGTTATAATCATCTTAGCAATGGCACAATGAATTCTAATTAATGAGCTGTTGTTATCCCATATATTCATGCGTGCAACTTGTTCTGGAATTGTGTACTGAACCATGGCTTTACTGGTTGTGGCAGTTGCACCAGGCTTAGCATTTGACAGTGCTACAGTTTCAGCTTTCTTCTGTGAGTCAGCAATTTTTATTTGCATTTCGTTGTATTCTTTAGGATGTTTTGAACGAAGATGTGTTATCATAGACGAAAATGAAAACTTTTTAGGTTCACCAGCTTTACCACGTGACAAGATGCTGGGACATAGCAAGCACTGGCATTTTGAGCTGTCGCTATTCTTTAATTTGAAGAATTTCCAAACTGGACTGCTTTTATCATTTTTTCCTTTGCCTGCCATCTAGTTAAAAAAAGTTAAAACAAATCTTATGAATGACTATACAATTTTTGCAAAGTAGTTGAATGTAATATCTCAACATAAATATAGCTAAACGTTAGAAAATTATTTATATTATATTCTTAATTATGTTTGAAATAAACAACTTTAAAAATTTGATATTTTGAATAAGCGTGAATGATTTGATTATTAAGCGAAAATAAAGTAACAAATTACTTCTAAAGATTGTTAATAATAAATAAATTTTATTTAAATTATCAAAGAAAATATTATATTATGTTAATAAGGTAGTTTTATTAATTAAATACTTTAAATAATTTAATTTTTAATTAAGTATGTATTTTTATAAATTTAAATCTTTCAGAAATATTTCAACGACTAATTTTTTCGAATTTTGAATTTTTTTTGCTCTAAAGTTACCAATTTTAATTGTCGCAATGAATGGAATCGATAACTTCAAAGGAGAAAAGGAATTGTAAAGAAATGTAAATACAGATACCTTTACAAACATGGAGTACATAGAATATAGAATTACAAAGAACATTAATTTGTATAAATAAAAGCAAAAAAGATGTAATAAATAACTGACCAAAATTCAGAAATCCGACTAAAATGTGGCCGGATTTCAAAACTTTTGACCGGAGCCGGATTTAGGCCGGATTTGTAAAAATGGCCGGATTTCGGCCGGAGCCGGAATCCGGTACAGCCCTAATATATATATATATATATATATATATATATATATATATATATATATATATATATATATATATATATATATACATATATATATATACATATATATATATATATATATATATATATATATATATATATATATATATATATATATATATATATATATATATATATATATATATATATATATATATATATATATATATATATATATATATATATATATATATATATATATATATATATATATATATGAAATCATTAGTGGAAAAACTGGCTTTATCACATTTGAAAAGTTTTGAAGAAATATTTATTGATCATTAATATAAATTTTTATACAAAACAAAGAAAACTAAATATTAAAAAAAAATTATATTTTGATTAATGTATTTAAAGTTTAATCAAAAATAAAATTTTTATAAATTTTTATTAAAATTTTTTTCTTTGCTTTATATAAAGACTTTTATTAATGATCAATAAATACTCCCTCAAAAAACTTTTTAAATGTGACAATACTGGTTTTTCTACTGAGGTCTTTATATATAAGTGTATGTGTGTGTGTTTTATTGTAAGTTTTATTTTCAAAATAAATTAGGCTAAATATTACCAAGAACAAGGAGTGGTTTGAAACCAGTAACTCCCGCTTAGAAACCATCCTACTATATCATAATTAGTCTCAATACTGATATCAAAAATAATATGGTATCATCATTATAATACTGTCAGATAAAATGCAGTAACCTTGTAATCATTCACATTAATACTTCTAGAGAATAAACCAATGATATCATTAATATGATTGACAGATTTGATGATTATTAGATCAAAACTTTTTGAAAATCAGTTAAACTGAATAAAACTTGATTTAGTGACATGCTAGTAGATGTGATGCTTTCAAATCCAGACTGGTTTCAGCACAAGAGGTATTTAGCCACAACTTTAATTATTAGTATTTTCTAGTTGTTATCTTATCTAAATAAAAAAATATACTATAAAACCCATTTGTCTAACAAATTTCCACAAAAGATTTATTAGGATTGGAGACAATACAACATCAATCAAATTAAGCAGCAACAGAAAAACTTGAATTATTGCCCACTATTTTAATAAACAAATTTTACATTTTAAAATGTCTTACTAATAAAAAAAGCAGACAACAATTTTTCAAAAAATAATTAGTTTCTTCAAAGTAAAAGTTGCTTTTTAGTAATGGTTTCAATGGTTATTTATATAAATTATTACAATTATAATAAAAATTATGTTATGTATTAATATAATTATTAAAAGAATTATGAATCTTTAGAGAGTGAACTGAGAAAGCGTTCTCAGTCCATGTATAGCAAATTTTTAAAACAGACTGATATCTAAAATAAAATTTAACACGTTTAAAGCATTTATCAATTTACTAAATTTAAACCTATCTAGATTCTTTAGATTTATTGATTTTTGTTGAGAGGTTAGGAGTCATCTTAAACTTTTTCGTTAACATTGACACCCAAATTTAAAGTTCTTTTTATATGTTTTTTATAAAATTGTTTAAACTCTCATTTATAAAATATACAGCATATTATATCATGCTACCCACATACATACAAATGAAATCATCCACCTGTAATAATATGTAGGTAATAATGTGCAGGTAATATGTAATAATATGTAAGTAATATGTAATAAAGTGAGATTGATTACATTATTATTAGTATTATTGGTACCATTTTTAAAATATTTCCGCGCTTTTCAATAAAAACGGCCATTGATTATTTTTAACGGGTTAAATATTTTTATTTAAATATTAAATGTGGTTTAACAATAAGAAATAACTATCATTTAAATAATATTTAAATAACTAAAAGCATAGGCGGATCTAGGATGGGGCGAAGGGGGCAGCCGCCCCGGGCGCTAAATTGACTAGGGCGCTAAATTTACCATTGAAAGAAAATAAATTTTTTTGAAGGATTTTTTTTATTTTCACTGATATTTTTATTTTTTCAATGATTTTTTTAATTAAAATTATTTTTAAAATCTATTATTTTTTCACTAATACATGAAGAGCATGTTTGATAGTATGGCAATTCTGAGATCAATCTCAACTGGTTTGAGGTTCGCTTATTAAGTTTACTACAATTAAAACAAACAAAATGGCGTAAATTGAAGAATAGAAGAACAAAACTGCAAAAGTAGATAAAGAAGTGAGAAAAAATCATTTATAGAAATGAAAAGACAGAAGACAAGCGGATCTCAAAACAGAAAAAGTGCTGCAAAAAGAGCAAAAGAAGATCCTTCATCCAAGTAGTTGCTTCAACAAATACCAATGTTACTCCTTCAAACCCAATTTTTTCTTCAAGTACTGCATCAACCTCTGCTGTATTGACTGGCATCTCAGCTTCAAGTAACACAGTTTCTACAGAAATTATTTTAGAAGTGGAACAAGAAATAGAAGTGTGTCATAATAAAATTTTGCTAGAGTTGCATGCAGACTTAGAAAAAGATAATTATGATCAAGTCAAAGAATTAAGAAAAAACAAGTCTCCTCATGATATTGGAATGTGGCAAATGATAATTTCCTCATCTTTTCGAGATGTAATGGTACAAATTGGACATTTCAAACATTTCAAAATCAAAACTTTCCTTTCCCAATTGATGAAGAAAAAAAGAGAACACTGCCTAAAAAATGGTTTACACGTACACTTCACAATGGAAAAAAATTCTTACGAGCATGGTTATGTTATTCTCGTACAAAAAATGCCTTCTGCTGCTGCCTATTTAATCGAGAATCTAATTGATCTACAAAAAATGCCTCCTGCTGCTGCCTATTTAATCGAGAATCTAACTGATCTACAAGAAGCAGCTTTAATCTTAAAAAAGGATTTTCACACTGGAAGAAGCTTAATCCACGATTTCCAAGTCATGAGGGAAGCTCCGCTCATCTTTCGGCATTTTAAAAGTGGAAAGAATTGGAAAGAGGCTTGAAAAATGGCGGGCTAATTGATGATCAGCTTCAGATTCAAGTCACTTGAATTTGAATCAGACTATTCTTTTATGTGTTTTTCGTTTAGCACTACTTCACTCTATCGCCTTTCTCTTTATTCTATATCGCTCTTCTTCATCTTAAGACTGCTCTCTTTTCGATGTTATTTCTGATCAAATTGACCAAGCCCTTTCTCTTTATTATTCAGCTAATATCGTTGTTGTAAGTGTAATGTTTCGTATTCTCGTTTATAGGAAATAGAATTTACTTAATATTTGTTTGACATTTATTTCTATATCTATATATTAAATTGTTACAAAAAATTACTATATTAATTGTGTGTAGACTTCTCATGTCGTTATTTAAAACTTAATTGAGTTTAGCGCTACAACTTTGAAGTGAGAATTTGTGCGGAAATAGGGAACACTTTAGCAATCATTAGGGAATACTTTAGCCATCATTTCCCGTGTCATTCTTCAAAGGGAATTACTTATTCTGTAATCGCTAATTGTTATTCTGAACGATTGCTAGAATTATTGTCCTGAGGGAATTGCTTGCGTAACAATCATTACACCTTCTTTCTTTTAAAAACGCATGTTGTAATCAAAATAGTGTTTGGGTTACGTCAAAATTATTTCTAATCTTGTGATAGTAATGTTGCGGTTTGTTGATTCATCATGATTTGTATTTCAATCATTTTTTGTGTTTTTTGACAGTTTACTTTTCCCATAAGCACGTCTTCTGATTCATTAGTATCGATGTCATCATCTGATAAACTTTATAATATTAAATACCTTTATAACTATTTTAACTAACTTTTACTTAGTTCTTATGGTATGATTTTATTGTTTAAATGTAAACAATTTTATTGCACAACAGTTTGCTAAAATGTTTAAGAAAAGAACAGAAAAAAAAATAATAATAAATAAATAAATTAACTAACTTTCTGATCTACTTCTTTCTTTGTTTTTAGTAGATGTCTTCTGTTTCTTCTGATAACATTTCCATTTAAGGTTTTTACATTAAAACTTCGTAGTTGTTTGCACATGTCTCTTTGCCATTCCGTTTGATTGTTGATACGGTGGGCTCCTAGTTATATCTTTAAACTCCCACTATTTATTAAATTTTGGAATTCTGAAGATGTGAATTGTGTGCCGTTGCAGCTCCTTACAAACTGCGGTATGCAAAGTCAGCAAAAGGTCATGTTTAGTCTCTTTAATCTCATGTTTAATCTTTGTTTGCGATTGGATGTAATCTTTCGATTTCCAAATAACGACCATAATAGTTGACCACTGTTATAAAATCCTGATTATTCGAGTAAAATAAATCAGTTCCTACGATTTGAAACGGATGATTTGGCATTTCACTTGATATCATTAATTTCTTACTTAGTTTTTTGAGTATTCTTTTTTTAACTCGTTTTCTTGTTTTCCTTTAATCCGTTTTACTTTGTTTAGAGTAGATAGTTCTTTTTGCTGTCGGCACTTAAGTTTGTTTATCTCATTTAGTAGTTTGATAGCTTGCAAGTCTTGGGAGATTTGTAAATGATGAACGAGTTTGCTTGTTGTTTCCACTTCATAAAATTTAACCAACTTTTTACAACTTTTGTAGTGACGCAACATCTTTGGTGTTCCAAGTACTGGAATAAAATTCCCTCCATAACCACGTAGTTTAATAACTGTATAAGTAAGGTTATCACGTAATGCTAATTGGTCGGAAAATCTTTTTGCAATTACATCAACTTACACACAACATTATTGTTTGTTACTTTGATGCTCATTACACTGAATGCCTTGGCTCTAATGTCAGTGAATCTGCAGGCGTTAAGGCCCACAACTTTTGTCTTTCTCAATCTCAAACACAAATAGTTAACTTTCCAACTCGCTTTCCAGAAAATCTGAATTATTCATCTTCTCTACTCGACTTATGTCTTCTTTGTGATCCTAGTCAGTGCTCACCCTTAGGTGCTTCTGGTTAAGATTTGATCTCTCTAAAACTATTATCTCATTCTTCTTCATTGTCAGAATCCCCTATCATCTAAATTGTATACATATATATTGTACCTCTTACAATTACCTTATAACTGACTTTAACTCTTCACGTAATTTTCTTCGTTATGACCCTCAAGTAAAATCTTTCGTCTTCCTGCTGAAAATGTGCTTCTTATGTAACTTCATGAATTCAGGCTGGCATGGAATCTTTTATTCCTTCGCAAGAGTTCCAAGCCAAGCCCCACTCTTCTCCATGATTTTTCTCGCATTGTGCTGCTGCAATTTCCAATCAAAACCATCACTTCTATACCTATCGCAAAAACAATTCTCCAGAAATCAGACGTGTGTTTACTATTGCTAGATACCATTGTAAAAAAGTTTTGTCTAATTCCAAACTCGCTATTCTCAAAACACAAAACTTTTTATTTCATCTATATTGCGTCTATAATAAAGGAAATCCGTTATTCCGCCTCTCTTGCGTGGTTTAGATTTTGTTATCTCACCTAAAGATAAAGCTAAGTTGTTTAATAAGAACTTTTTATCAATCTCATCTCCTGATTCCTCTAACCACATCTTACCTGATATGACCAACAAACAAGTTGATCCATTACTTGATGTTCGTATCATTCCAGCTTCTGTATCTAAAGTGATTCCATGCTCAGACTCTTCTACAACTTGTGGTCTGGATATCATATAGTTTGTTAGTGATAATAACTGATAGGTTTTGTCGTGCATTAGATAAATGTGGAGAGGTTACGGCAATTGTTTTCGGTATTTATAGAGCTTTTGATAAAGTTTAGTATGCTGTTCTTCTCCATAAGCTCTCTTTTTACGAAGTATTGGGTAAAATTGGGTAAAATCTTGAAGACTACTTAATCCTTCCTTATCAGTTGTAGTATAAAACCTGTCTTCGATGGACAGCACTCCTCTTCATTTCCCGTAACTTCAAGGGTTCCTCAAGATTCTATCCGTGGCCCTATACTTTTTTTAATTTACATTAACGATCTCCCTGAAATTCTCACATTGTGGCATTATTTGCTGATGATACTGCCATTTGGTATTGTCATGATAAGAAGTCAACACTCTGTGATTTCTTGGAGCATTTGAAAAAAACCTCATTTCTGCTACAGCATGGAGCTCCCAGTGGCTGGCAAACTTTAACACAGATAAAACTCAATTTTTTCAGCTAATAGTTATCGTAACAATCTAGATCTTCCTATATTTATGAACGGTAATGTACTCGATGTAATCTACCCTTCGTCTTGTAGAATTAACTTTTACTTCTGATCTTTCTTGGAAACCATATATCAAATCGATTAAAAAATTAGCATCTGCTTAAAATGTATCTTCTTATTGTACTTAACTCTTTCTTACTCCGGATTCTATTCTTTATCTCTATAAATCTTAAATCCGTTTATGTATGGATACTGATGCCATATCTGTAGCGAATCTTCAATTGATGTCCTATTTATGTAAAAAAAAATTATGCTTACAATTCGCAAAAGCAAATTGTAAGCATAACTTTTAATTGTAAGCATAGTTGGATTGCTCCTGCAGCCAACCTTTAACCAATGTCACGCCGTAATCTTTTTTTTTTTCTTTTCTACAAATACTATAATGGTCACTGCTCTTAGCGTCTCTTGTGCCACCTACTAAAATTCATTCTCGTGTTACTCGTCATTCAATTAAGTCCCATCTTTTTAATGCGATTGTTCCTAAGTACTCCAAAAATTCTTATTAGTCTAGTTTTTTTCCTCGAATTACAGTGCATTGGAATTTGCTTCCTTTATCTTGTTTCCCTGATTTATATAATTTGCAATCTTTTAAGTTGTTTGTTAATCGTTATGTTGCTTTATAAACTTCAATTTTACTCTTCCAATAATTTTCAACTCTAATATTGGTTGCTTGCAGCCTTGTTGGTAGTGAAGGTTCAGAATAAGAAAGGTCTAATTGAAAGTGAAGATTCAGAAGAAGGAAGGCCAGGTCAGAGTATCGTCTTCATGATTACCCTGCTACAGATAACATATAACCCAGTGCAACCTGTTTCATGTTCTGCTACCTTGTGTGATACGCTCTCTAAGTAAAGGCTAGAAGGAGATTGCTTTATGTCACCAGTACTATTTAAAATTGGTCATGCCTATAGATATAACGGGTGATGCGGAAGTTATCGGACAAATCCTAATTTCATTATTTGAGCATAATAATTAGTTTTTGTGGTTTTATGCGTAGCCATAAACGTTCTATAAAATATAAACTTTATTATTTGAGACACAATTATTTAAAATGAGGTTAAATGCAGCTGAACGAGAATCTTTTCGAAAGCGACTAAAAATGTTTTTTGCAAATAAACCTAATATAAAAAAAAAAAAAATCGTAAATCATTTTGAAAAGGAAGGATTTGTTCGAAGTACAATATATGATAACCTAAAAAAACTTGAAACTGTTCAATTGTTTTCTGATAGAAAGCACCCTGGTCGTCCGACATCCTGGACTAGAGAAAAGAAAGACTTAACGAGACTTGTCAACAATCGAAAAGGGGTCAGTCAGAGAAAAATAGGTATTAAATTCGGTGTAAATCAATCGACAATTAGTCGTCAGTTAAAAAAAATGAATATTAAATATAGAAAACGTAAAAAGACTCCAAAATACACTATAGAACAACAAATAAAGGCAAAGAAAAGAAGCAGGAAACTAGTTACCCAACTCAATAACACAAAATCGAAAAATACTTTTGTTTTGCAGGGGACAACATGCCTGGAAATTCTGGATACTACACAAACAACAAAAAGACATGCCCAGAAAGTGTTCGTTTTATAGGAAAAGAGAAATTTCCAAAAAAATGATTAATGTGGATAGCCATATCTGACCATTGTAAGTCCGAGCCATTGTTTCGCACTTCCAAAGCTGTAGCTATCAATTCATCAATCTATATTAATGAATGTTTAGAAAACCGACTTCTTCCATTTATTCACAAGTATCATGGAGACTTTAACTATTTATTTTGGCCAGATTTAGCAAGTTCTCATTATTCTAAAGATTCTCTAAATTGGATGGACCAATATGTCTATTACGTTGATAAAGAATCCAATCCCCAAAATGTGCCTCAAGCACGACCAATTGAAAATATTTGGGGACATTTGGCACAGAAGGTTTACGAGGGAGATTGGCAAGCTTCAACAGAGCAAGTTTTGATTGATTGCATTAAACTAAAACTACAAGAAATTGATTTAAACTTTTTACAGTTGCATATGAAAGGCGTCAGAGCAAAATTGAGATTAATTGCAGATGGTGGTGTTTTTTCATATAAAAAATAATATATTTTTATTAAAAGATAAATGCTTTATTTAAAAAAAATATAATAGTAGTTTGTTTTTTTATTTATAAATAAGTTATTGACGTTTTTATTTTGTCCGATAACTTCCGCATTACCCGTTATAAACATATATATTAATTTTTTTATTTCTATTCTAACTTACTACTCCCCAAAATCTGAATGAGACTCTTTTCATGATTTTTTTCGTAACGGTCCCTGGGTTGATGTCTTTTCCCTCTCAGCTGAAAATGTGCCTCCTACATAACATCCTGGATTCAGGTAGGAGTGGTAGGAATGGATGTTTTTTTTCCTTCTCATTGGTTCCAAGTCAAGCTCCATCTACTCCATGGTTTTCACCCTCTTGTGCAGCTGTTATATCTAATCATTTTTTCATCTTTTTCAAAAGAACAACTCTCTTGAGAACAAATAGCTATTTATTATTGCAAGAAACTGATGTAAATAAGTGCTTTCAGATGCTAAGCTCCATTATTCTCAGTTCACTTAATCTCGTATCTTATCCCAGAAGTTAGGCACTTGAGAATTTTTGAAAATCTTCAACAGCCTCATTAACAAAGTTGAGTCTAACATGGTATCTCTAGTTTGTAGACTGATGGACTGATCTTATTACCTCTCTCAAGGATAAGGCAGAAATGCTTGCAATGAACTTTTCTTCTGATTCAACTCTCAAATCTTATGGCCATTTCCTTCCTTCCATTCTAATTAAACAGGTTAACCATTGCTAGACATACAAATCACTCTAGCTTCTGTTGCTAAAGTCATATCTCGATTAAGTTCTTTTACGGCTTGTGGTCCAGACAACATTGTTTTTCAGAACTCTCATTAATTTTCTCTAAACTATTTAATAAGTGCTTGACAGTTTTTTTTTAGTCTTACTTTCCTTCCTGCTGGAAAATGGCATCTGTTGTTCCAATTTTCAAAAACTATGGCGAACATTTTGACCCCTCCAATCATCATTCAATCAGTCTTCTTTCTGTATAGCAAGGTCTTTGGGTCTTTGATAAACAAATTTTTCAAATCCTATCTTGAGTCAAATAACTTGCTGTCAGACAATCAATACGGTTTTCGATGCTCTCGCTCTACGGCTGACTTTTTCACTGCTGTGACCAAAAGGTTTCATTGTGCATTAGATGGAGGCTAGAGGTTAAGGTTCTTGGCATATCTAAGGCTTTCGACAAGGTTAAGCATGTTGGTTAGGGTGCATCCAACGCCCCATACATTCAAAAATTGATCTGTCCCTATTCTTTAAACTTTCTATTGGTTCTCACAAGACACCCTGTTAAATTTATGTTGGGTCTCAAAAGAAGCGAAACTTTATAAAAATTTTAAAAATAGTTATCATTTTTTTGTTAAAAATACCTTGAAAATTTTTTTTGACAAAAACATGAAAAAAAAGGTTTTTTTTAATTTTTTGTTAAAAAATAATAATTTTTATGCAATAAAACTTAAAATAATAATTCTTGTGTAAAATTTTGTTATTTTTGAAATTTTTATAAATTTTTGCTTCTTTTGAGACCCAACATGTCATACTTTTGAAAAACTTTTTTTCCTTCTGTTTAGGGTCTTGTTGCAAGTTTCAGACTTGAGGTGGCCCCCCTAAATCTCATTCAATTTTGAAAAAATTTAACAGGGTGTCTTGTGAGAACCAATAGAAAGTTTTAAGAATAGGGGCAGATCAATTTTTGAATGTATGGGGCGTTGGATGCACCCTAATGTTGGTATTCTCCATAAGCTTGTTTCATTTGGTGTATCTGGGAAATTTTTTGAGATTATCAAATTGCTTCTTTCTAACCGCTTTATTAAAATCATCCTCGAAGGCCAACACTCTTTTTTATTTCCAGTAACTTCTGGGGTACCTCAAGGTTCTATCTTTGGTCGTATTTTATTTCTTATCTACATTAATAATTTTCCCGAAAAAGTTACATCTAAAGTAGCTCTTTTTGCTGATGACTCAACTTTATATTCCTGTCTTGACAAAAAGTCTTCTCTTTTCGATTGCTTAGAGCAGGCAGCCAATCTTAAATCTGAACTCTGTTATTTGAACAAAATTCTGTTATTTACAGCAAAAAAGTATTACAGTACTGTTGACATTCCTATATTGATGAATGGCAACTCACTGAGTCCTCTTCTTTCCGTCTTCTTGGATTATCATTTACTACTTACCTTTCATGGAAACTATATTTATAATTGATTGCTAAATTAGCATCTGCTAAGGTTGCTTCTCTTTAAGGTGCTTGCTATTTTCTCTCTCCTGATTCCATTCTCTACCTCTACAAATCTCTTATTTGTTCCTGCATGGAATACTGTTGTCATATTTGGGCTGGTTCTTCTAATGATGCTCTTTTTCTACTAGAGAAGGCCCATAAACGCATTGTAAACGTAGTTGGGCCCGGTCTATCTGCTTAGCTTGAGTCACTTTCTTATTGTTGTAATGTTGTATCTCTTTCTCTTTTCTACAAATACTATAATGGACGCTACTCAAAGGAGCTTTCATCTCTAGCTCCATCAACCAAAACTCATTCTCGCTTGACTCGTCACTCATCAAAGTCTCATTATTTTAATGTATCTGTCCCTGCATGCTCAAAAAACTTATATTCGTCTAGCTTTTTTCCCCGCACTTCAACCCTTTGGAACTCTCTCCCATCATTTTAACATTCCTACAACCTTCAACTTTCTATGTTTTCTGTCAACCGTTTCCTTGTTCTATTCTTTTTTTCTAGTAAATCCCAACTTAATAGTGGTTGCTTGCTGCTGTGTTGGGACTAAATCAGAATGAAAAAAAAAAAAGATATTCTTTTCGAAAAAAAAAAAAAAAGAAAAAAAAAAGAAAAAAAAAAAGATTTCCGAGCTTTTTAAAAGGATGGAAAATGTCCCGACATCGTATTCCGATATATGTGTTTTACACCGGCAAAACAAATGTTCAAACAAAATTACTTACCGTAAAGTGAGTCTATCATTGAAAGAATTATTATGAAAGAACTATTATGAAAGAAACATTGAAAGAAACAACTTCTTTTATAGAAAATTACAATTTCAAAAATCAGTTATTTTTTATAGAACCAAGTTCAAGCTACACTTTTGTTCAAGATTTGACAAATTACACTTTATAATTAAAGAGTGAAGTCATTTTTCGTCTTTTTTCTAAACAATCCCTAGGCGCAGAACTATATTAATTGTATGTTTTTTTTTTCATCAAAATATCGATATTTCAAAATAAATCAACTAAGAATGACGTTAAATCTTGTCATTATGAAGTTTTTTTTACGAATATTTTCCGTATTATATTCATAGAGTTCCAGCTGTTATAATAAAAAACAAACAAAAATCCTAATAAAAAATAATGTATATTTAAATCAACCGAAAAAATGTGACAATGGAAGGTTTAGTTTAAATTCAAATGTTAAAGTTTTTGTTTCCTTTCATCATGTTTTTTTCACTCAGTATGTATCAACCTCCAGTAATGCTTTAAGGGTGCAAAAAAAAAAAAAAAAAAAGAGCAACATCTAATGGTTAAACTAAATGAGTAGTTGTAGCTGGAAGACAGATAAACGTGATATCATACTCTTCACACGCATTTATCACTTTTTTAGAGAAGTGTGATGATAAATTCTCACCAATGAAAATTGTATTTCCTTTTTTTTTTTTGTATTTATGGAATAATCATTTTGAAAAACCAATCTTTAAAGTAAAAAGTATTAAACCACCCACTTTTACTACTGTTATAAACAGTATCAAGTATACTTTTCACCAATTTTCCCACAAATTTCTTATTTAATAACAATGCAAATGGGTAACATAGTACCATTAGCAGCTCTAGGAAACATTAAATTTTTTGAGGTTTTAGAAATGTTTAGAATTCTTTCTGGATATCTAGGGCCTTGTTTAAAAATATATTTTTTACTCATCATAGTTGATGTAAACAGTTAAAACATTTGTCATATTTTTCAAGATTATCAGTTATCAGTTATACTAGATGAAGTTTTTGCTTTATCTGTGGCTATATAGGTTGCATATCTACTTAACAAAAAATTAATTGTTTGTTATGTTTTAAAAAACAATTCTTTTCCTGGATGGTTATCTTTTAGAAAATATACTTTCTTTCCATTCTTTTTTAAATATCTTTGGCCATAATTCTCAAATCTAATAAATCAAATGGGAGTTTCCACTCATTGGTAATTTTTAAATTGTAAGCAAAACTATTTTCCTCCTCAACACTAAACATCTTAGATCGACCTGCTGTTTTATGACCATTCATAATTTTTTTATGTTTTATGATTTTCATTCTATAGGTTCTACTTAGAGTTAGAAACTGGAATTTTTTTTTCTTTAAAGATTCAAAAAGAGTGAGTGTTTTGCTTTGCACTAAATAAACAGCCTTTAGCAGATTGTCTTTATTATAATTGTTTTATGCTTTGAATACTTTAACATTCCTGACACATCTATTTTATATTTCTGATCATTTATTGTATGCTAAATCGTAACTATATGAACATATATTATATGCTAAATCAAATATAGTATATACGAAATATGCATGATTGAGGTGGAGTTTCCAAATAACCCCAATATGCTTTCCAAATAGCCGCTTTGTATTTATCTTAAGATATTTTTTTGTCAAAATTGTTATAAATTTTTATTAAACAATCTTTAAAATATTACTTTTTATTTATTTTTTGCTTAGTAATTTTTTTAAATTGAAAAATATGGTTTTTAAATTAAAAAAATGGTACTTGCAAGTTTTAGCCTAATACAGATTATTATAAACCCTATTACTATTTTATTTTAATAACAGACAAGTATTTTAATAAAAATATTTAAAAAATAACTACTAAATCTAAAGAATGTTTAAATGATTAATTGTAAATTTTTTACTTTTTATCGAATTAATCTTAGATTAGTTTTTAACTTAGTATTTTTTTTTGATGATAAATTTTTAATAAATTTTTTAAAAAGAAGATTAATAATCAAACTTTTATTAATTAATATTTAATTTATTATTTATAAACTATATAACAACATTTATTAAAATATACTAATATATTCTTCTACATTATTATATTAAAAAGTTATTTATACAATGGATGATCTTTTGCTTGATCCAGCTATCCGTATATGGGTTATAGTACCTATTGTCCTCATTACATTTCTTGTTGGTGTAGTCAGGCATCATGTCTCCATACTATTGACATCACATAAAAAGATAGATGTAGAGCATTTAAAACAAAGGTAAATATAAATTCTAAATAATAAATCAATATTCAAATTTAAAAAAATAAGAAAAAGGGAGAGATTTTAAAATAAGGCTAAATGTGTTATCTTTTAGCAAAAATGTAATTTTTTCCTGAAGGCAGACTTTTGTGAACCAGTAGTTAAGCATTTTATAAAAAGATTTACTTTGCATCTGCATGATTAAAGTTGGACTTGTATTGGAATAAAGGGGAGAATGATTAAAAATAACATATTTAACTTTTATAACATATTTAAGTCTTCCCGTGTAACACTTTAAAATTATTTTAAGTCTCAATCGGTTACAATTGAAGACATAAGTGGATGAAGGCGTTATGTCGCAAAAATACAAAATTCCACTTTTTTCGTGTTAAATCCTGTTATGGGTGAATTTATATGTAACATAACTCCTTCATTCACTGTTAAAATCGTATTTTAGCACATTTTTGTGCGGTGTCATTATGTTCATGTGAAAGAGCGTTACTTAACACCTTTATTTGTGTAAAAAAGTGGAATTTTGTCTTTTTGCGACATAACGCCTTCATCCACTTATGTCTTCAATTGGTAACAAGGTTACATTATTTAATTAAATGTAAAATAAATAAACTTGATAATGCAGTAAATGTTTTTTTATTATTGCCCTATTGCTAATTATCATCTTTTATTTTATTTTTATTGTAAAATAACTTTGTCTCAATTGGTATCTTTGTCACAAGAAAAAAAAAAGTTTTAATTGGCAACCTTACATTTTTTTAACTTTTTATAGTAATACCAATTAGGACATAACATAATGTAACTGAATCTAGATTTGAGATAAAACTAATATATGTATCAAATATAGATTTTTTTGACATTACGTAATGTCTCAATTTGCTACATTTTCAAATGTAAAAAAAAAATAAGGGCGTAATGTAATAAAATTTATATTTGTGACGTATTTTAATTACGTTTCAAGTTTATAAATGTTTTACATTATGTCACGTTTCAATTGGTTACACTTTTAGAGATAATAAAACAAATAATTATGATTAACCTTAGATTGCTTAAGCACCATAAGTTACTTTAGCTTTTAAAACTTTTAAAGGTACTTTTTTTTATGTTTTATGTTACGTTACTTTCAAAGCTTTAAAATTTTTATTTACCTTCAAAAGTGTTTTTTTGTAAACAAACCCACAAGCTTGTGGGTTAGTTTTTAAAGAAAACTCTTTAAATTGCAATAGTTTTGATAAACCTATTAATGTGTTTACAATATTGTTAATAAATAATATTGTTAATAAAAATTTTTTGTTAAATACCATTACTCATTTATGAGTTACAGTGTTTAATAATGCGTTTGTAACTAAAAAAATTTTCTAACATTTGTAACTAAAATTTTTTTTTTTTTAAAAACTGTAAAATATCTTTCATTTTTATTATAAAATAGATTTGTCTTAATTAGTTACTTTATTTATTTTTTGTTACTAATTTGTCACAAAAATAAATAAAGTTTCAATTTGCGAAGTTATATCTTAATTGTTTTTTTTTTGAACTTAAAAAAAAACTGTGATGTAACATAAATTTTAAAAAATATATACGACGTATTTAAACTGTTTCATATCTAGATTTTATTACGTTACATTACGTTATTTATTTTGTCAATAATACAAGCATAATACTTTTATACATAAGTTTTTATAAACTCGCAAACAAAAAAGTATATAAAATGTCAACTTTTCTAATGTTTTTATAATACTTATTAAATACATTAATTAGTTGTAACTGACTAAATGTTTATTTTGCACAAATTTAACATATAGTGCAATATCTGTATGCTTTCTTTGAACTATCTTTCTAACTCAGCTTTTTCTGACTTTCACAAAGTCATAGTATCTATTTTCATATATATCATATGTATATCTAATATGGAGAAAAAAACATTAAATTAAAAAGATACAAATAGGTTACAATGTTACATCTCATTAGGTCAAAATGTTATATCTTGTTACGTATGTTATATATGTTATGTCTCAGTTACATAAAAATAATATCGTAACAAATCTCGTTTATGTTATATATACAATACGTAACTTTAAAATGTTATAGGGGCTTTTATATTGCATTTGGAAAGTTCTTAAAGATATACTTTTTTATGAACACCAACCATCTCTCTGATTTCTATGCATTAAACATGTTATTAAGTATCTCATAAGTCATTTGATTTCACAGAAGTCTGCCATGAAAAGTCTTTCAATAACAGTTTTAGTTTTTAATTTGTCATTAACTGGTTAGTTGGTTAGGACTTTAAAGGTAAAGGTAACTTATCTTATAAAAAGAACTTAAAATAACTAAAAAATTTATCAATAGGTTGAGTTTATAGACCTTTAATGGTAGTTTTTGTAGTGATGACATCATTTTAAAATTATATGCCAATTATATATAGTTATTCCTACATACCTACTAACTGTTTTCTTGCATTTGTTTACAATACAACCTGTATGCATAAAAAATTAAAACAAACAAAATACTTATTATTAAAAATCATTATATTATGAACTGAAAGTATTTAACATTAACTTATATTTGGTTTTGCTTCTCACTTCATTTAATAAAGTTTTTTTTGTATCTTCAGAGTATTTTAAAAATTGTTTTTAAAATTACACTGTACCATCAGTAAATTTTTTTACTGATTCTGACAATAGTTTATTACTCTTATCAGTCCTACTCCTAATTTTGCTCAAACTCCTTCTGAATTTGAGTTGTTTCCTGTAATCGCTAAAATAAAAGAACATTTCTTTTGAAATTCTAAACATGTTTCATTTCTTCAAAATATTTTATCCATTTTAAATCAGCTGGCAGTTTTGAAAATGGTTCTTTGTCTTTTATTTTATCGATAATTTGTTCAGATGTTTAGTTTGATCAAAGATCAGCAAGTCTTTTATATCTAAACTTTTTTCTGAAAGATATGTTATAAATTTCTTGATTTTTTCCAAGTAACTATGCATTTAAATATAATGTATCTTTTTGATAAAAGTTTACAAATTTTATGGTAATTATTAAACTTGCATTTTTTAAATTTTTTACTGTCTCGCCTGTAATGGTAAAAATTCTTTTTCTTTTCTTACCGTCATATAATCTTCAACTGTTTTTTACTTTCAATGGTAATGTAAGTGTCATTTAATGGGTTTCAAAAAATTTTGTTATTATAAAAGAGGGTTGTTCATGATTTAAACTCATATCAATTAATAAACTGTCAAGCCCATTACAAACACGTTAATCTAAAATATGGGCTGGACTACTTATTTCAATAAGGTTGTCCCTAAAATTATGTTTTATATGTTTAGAAACATTGTTGCTCCTTCTATTATTAATACCACCAAAATTTATATTACCATTATCACCCATAAATGTTATGCATTTATTTTTTTAAGTTTATCTTTTCTAGTGTTTGTATTAATGGCATTCAAGTTTTCTTCTTGTAAAGTAGCAAGCTTTAAAAGTTTATGCCTTACACCAAAAAACGCATTTATCTTAAAAAACTGAATTATTATCAAAAGTTTTCTTTAAAAAAAGTTGATAGAGCTCAATTTAAAACACTAATATATAAATTTGAAATCTATTTAAAAAGATGTTTGGACTTAAAAATTTGCGACTTTATAACCAAAACTAGAAAACTTGGGCAAAAAAAGGAAAAGTTTATAGTAGATTATAATTAGATTAAATTCTCAAAAGAAAGATCAAATTATATTTGAAACATGGCATATTATTCCTTAGAGATGCAACCAACTTGTGCTGCTAGCATTTGAACTCTAGACAAGTTTCTTATCTACATATTGTTAGCCTTAAAAGTTGTTTAAAAATAAAGAACTCAAATTATGAACTTGGGGTAAAATAAATCTAGTAATAAATTCATTTACAAAAATCTCACAAATGTTTTTTTTAATTTTGTATTTAACTACTCGCTTTATTTTTTTTTTTTTATTTATTTTGCAATATGTGACAATAATTATATAAGGCATTTAAATTTTTTATGAACATCATAAAATGATAATTTGTGGATAATGATCTACAGAATTTTTTACACTGTTGGGCCCTATGCAAAAAAATAAATAAATAAAGGCTCTTTATTTAATAAAAATTATTTTATTTGAGAAATTAATTAGTTTTAAATCAAGATATTATAAATTACATTGATAAACTTGTTCAAAACAATCTTTTTCTTACTTTTTCATTTGCGAATGCAGTTTTCAAATTGTCACAAATTAATTTCCTTAATTTATCATGATTAATTGACATAATTGCCTACTTTTGAGTATAACTTGACCCATGGGATTATGCAAATATTTTAAAATTAGTTTTAACTTTGAAAAAAAGCGCTTAGCGGAACAATTAGTAACCATTAAGCATAAGAATGTTTGCAAAACTGTTTCAGTGTTTGGAAAAATAGGGATCAAATGGTAACAAAGTAATTTTGTACATTATTGTATGAGTTTATTTGTCTGTAGCTTTTAGTTGCTCTCAGGTAAAATTGAAAACGAATCAATTCATTAAACAAATTTGCACCAGCATAATCAGGATTTTATCAAGTTTTAAAGTTTTTCATAAAATTCTTAGTTTTCAACTTCTTGGCTTCTATGTCGTCAAACTGCTTGTTTGTATGAGAAATAAACCTATTCAATGATGTAAGCAAGTCTAAACAAGTTTTTAGAGTCACACCCAAAAATTGTTAACAGTGCAAACTAAAGCTCTCCCATTTTCATTACCAAGTTGTGTGCATTAGTTCAAGATTTAGTATCACATAAATGATTCTCACTTCTGTCATCAACTCTTTTCAAGATTTTAGGCCAATAGTTTCTTTCATTTATAGTTTGACTTTGTAGTTGACTTGTAAGGCAATATTATGCATGTTGATTTTTTTTTTTTTTTTTTTGTTATTCACCTCCTCAAGGCCATGAAGGCCACTACAGATGAGGAGGCTACTCAATAGTGGTTATAACCCTCTCTCAACTCTATAACTCCGAAACAAGAACCTCGACGAACAAGGTCGCTGCGCAGAGAAACAAGTTAAGCGCGGTACTACCAGGGACATGGTGGGGATCGAACTCGGAACCTCTCGATATTCGATTCGATTTCTCGACATTCGATTTCTCGACATTCGATTCAATTGACATAGGCCCATGCTTCTATGCTCTGAAGAACATTTTTCATCGAATACATTTTTTTTACTTAAAATCCAGTTGTAGCCAATTGTACTAGGGAAAACAGTTTACACGTAAAACAAAAAATAGCCCCAACAGACAGTGAATACAGTAACCATTCTTGCTTCAAAAGATTTGCAATCAACTTTCCTTGATGAAAAACAAGATATGTTGCAAAAACAGTTTGTATCTTTCTATGACTGTAGAGACTTTTTGAAACTAATATTCCAATGTTGACATTTAGGTTGTCTGTTTTGACCCAAAAACTAATATCCGACAAATAACTCTCATAAGAATTAGGATCTAGTAATAGATCTTTTAATTAGTGTGGCAATTTTTTCTATTTCAATCTCATCTGAAGCAGCAGAAACATCATTAGTATTGAAAGAAATATTTGCAGTATTTATCTTCCGATTCTTTGTCGTAAAAGTGTGAAATAAAATTCTTAAATTTATTAATGCAAATAAAATAGATGATTAAATACTCACAGTAAAATAGTTTTAAAAAATTAGACAAGTAAAGATGAATTTTTACCATTTTTATGATTTTTCATGACTTAAATTTAAATAGAGGTGGTCCCAAGTTATACATATATTTTTTAACTAGTTATTCTTAATTAATTTTTTAAAAGTTTAAAAAACAATTAAGTTATAGCTATTTTTTTGTAGTTGGTCTTTTAGTTCCACTTTTAACATTTTAAAGATATAAAAAACTTAAAAAGGAGAAATCTTTGCAGTGCATTCTTTGCGTTTAAAGTTATGCAATTTTATGTCAAAATTTATGCAATTTAAATTTTGAATGGATAAATTTGAATGGAAATAAATAGTAGTTGCGTTTAAACAAAAACTTTTATCTGGTGTAAAAATTTGCTTTTGTTTTACTCCTAGAAAATACTTGGCTTTTAATTTTTTAAAGTAAATTTAGATACCAATTAAAATAAAAAGTGTTGCAACAAAAATTAACAAACTTCTTTAGAAACAACTTTCCCAGTAGTTGATTAATTTTATTATACAAAGTTGCCTTTACTCAAGGTTGTTCTCTTTAATGAAGTCAGCAACAAATATCTTTTGGAAAATTTCATTAAAGAAGATTACTGCTCACTAGTTATAGAAGCAGTTTGTAAATATGCATCGAAGAACTTCAATGATTATATCATTCTTGCAGATATAGCTTGGCGAAATTTAGTTATATTTCTATACAGAAAATAGAAAAGTGTTATGGCTTTAGAGAAAGATACAATGATAGAATAATTGATGGTTATTACGTTTTTAATCAAGTTTTTGAAGTTAATTAAACAATTAAAAATAACACTGAACTTGAGCAACAGTGTGGGACTCATTGCAATCAGCTTCAGAAATATTGTCAATGTCAACAATTCCTTAGTAGTAACATACTTATATATCCAAACTATTTGAGAAATGAAGATTCAGTAATTTAATATTTATTCAATAATTTAAAATTATTTTGTGAAATGTTTCCCATTAATAAAAAATTAAGAAGATATAAAATACAATTGGAACCAGCGGCAGATACTATTGAGACAGAGCGGGTTAGCAAATAAACAAAAATTAGCTTTACATCAGGCATTTTAGAGAAATTCTATTTTAGCTTGTTTAAAATTACAAGGTGACGCATTTACTTGTGAATCAAATGTCAATGAATGTATTGAAAAAGAGAAAAATATGTTAAATGCTAAAAACAATTGAAGAATGAGGTTATTTATTTTAATAGATACAAGTTGGTCATTGCTGCAAAGATCAACTAAATTTAAAATTGATTGTTGATAAAAAATACAAAAAAATGCATTCTTATGTCTACATAAGAATACACTAATAATTTAGAGGGTCTGCTTGGACAGTCCTCATACCAATTCACAATCACCTATGATGATCTTTTTTTTTTAAGTAAAAGTGCTCCAAGAGGAACTAATGGTCATATCACATAGCACCACAGAAGAGTATTTTAACCACGAATTTCACACCTTCCTTACCAATGTAGCTTCTTTACCAATGTTGCTTTCTTACCAATGTCGCATCTGGTGAGAATCGGCAAGTACTCAAACCATAAATTAAATTCAAATTACTTAATAAAAAATTAAATCTCCCCCCCCCCCTATTTTAAAGGCTTTAATAAATGGTTATCGATGGCACTTGTTATGATAGTGACACTTTTGAATTTTTAGAAATATTTGAAAATATGCTTAAAGTTCTTTTTAGTATATTTGTTACAATAACAAATACATACATGCATACATACTTACATACATACATACATACACACATACATACATACATACATACATACATACATACATACATACATACATACATACATACATACATACATACATACATACATACTCATATAAGTTATTAGAGAATATATTAAAAAAAATTATTTTAGTCACATTCTATTGCGAAGTCGAATGCTACGTGAACATGGAAAGTATATTCCAATTGAGGTAAACTTTTTTATTGTGTAAATATTTTTTTAATAACAAAATAAAGACTAAATTCTTTAAAATAAAATATAAAATTTATAAAAAAATTTCCTCTTAAAAAAAAGCACTAATAGAAAAGATAAATACTGCTAAAAATTTTCAGTTAGAATAAACTTTTAAATATTTTATTAAAAAAAATTTTTTATATAATTTTCATATTTACATTTTTTGTTTAAATGAAAACAATAAATTTAAATCAAAATATGTAAAAATATTAAAAAAAAAAAAGGCATAAAGAATATTATAATAATGCAGGTATTAACACAACAACATTAACTTTCATTAACATAATAGTTTTTCTGTTTTGTTGTTTTTATGCTATTCTTAAAGTTTTAGTGTTGGATAATTTATTTGATATCTAGTTTTTGTATGATGGAATATATGTATTATATACCAAACCATGTATTATATATGTATTATAAAATACCGCGTTAAATACATATATAGTATATATAACATACCATATATCTATTGTATATGTATTGTATGTAGCATGTTTTTTATTATAGCTTTTGAAACTATTTTTTTTTAGCCATTCACTGTTTTAATATTAATATTAATTTATATAGAAAATATAACACCTTTGTTATTATTTTGGATTTTTACATTTTAAAATTTTTACTTAAAAGGTTTTTTAATTAAGTTGTTCAATTTCAGATAAATTTTTTTTTTGAAGATAAAATAATTTTGTTTTGTTATTGAGGTTATCAATAGTTAAAAAAATTTCATTTCAGTCATTTCTTATGCGAAAGCAATTTTTTAATGACAAAGAAAATGGAATATTGAAAGAAGAAAAACCTAAAGCACCTGTTAAAAATCCAATGCAAGGTTATACTTTACTTTACTCATTGGTGGGATTTATAGAAATATTATTATCCTTTATGTTCTCTTATATTTTTTTAGTTTTTTAAAATTGATATGTTAGATCCCACAATGATGATGGACATGATGAAAGGAAACTTGACAAATGTGCTTCCAATGATTGTTATTGGGGGATGGATCAATTGGACATTCTCTGGGTTTATTACAAGTACGTTCATAAATTAAGTTTATACTCTTTTTTAAAAGCTATTTTCTCTTTTTTATTTTTTCGTTTTTTCTTCAATCATAATTTTGTTTTTATTATTTATAATTTATAATATAAAATATAGATTTTTGTATACTTTTATCAGTTAAATTTTAATTAAAAATTCAAGGTTTGGAACAATGAACTTATTTTGTTTCTTTTACCTTTAAATCGGAAGCTTGGTAGACAAGGAACTATTGTTGTATTACCAGGCACACTGGCCCTCTATTAAAACAGCTTTGAAGGCAGTATGCAGTAGTACTTGTTTTTAAAAATGTACTCAAATTAAATGTGAGAACAGGTTAATACAATCACAGCCTGCTTAATCTTAGCTCCAACTTCTGAATCATAAGTTTTTAAATCATATATTTTTTCTTAAACATTTTGAAAATTTTGTCAATATCTTCTCTTTTTTGTTCAAATCAAATGAATTGCTATTGAATCTTAAACTTTAAAAATTTAAGATTCAATAGCAAAAACACTAAGATTAAAAAATTTAATCTTATTGTTGTTATTATTTCTTCAGGCAGAATTTAACAGCACTCATGTTTTGGAGTTTAGAATTGAATGAGAGTTGGAAATAATTTTGTTTGATTTGAGCAAGAGTTTTTTAATTGGGTATTTGAAAAAAAAATTTATTTTAAATATTCCTGTTTTTTATTTTTAGCAAAAGTTCCATTTCCTTTGACGCTTCGTTTTAAGGCAATGTTGCAACGTGGGATTGAATTAACAAGTCTAGATGCATCCTGGTAAATATTTAATGTTTTCTTTTAATTAAACTTAAATTAGTTAAGCTTGAAATGGCCATTGTAGCCATTGAATTACTAAATACAGTTTAAAATGTTTTTTTTTTCTATTAAATTACTAAATCTATCAAATGCATTAAAAAGTCATTCAGCGACAAAAAATGCCACACTTTCTGGCAAATAAAAAAAGTTGATAATGTATACCAAAGTTATATAACACAAACAACAACAACAACAAAAAAATGATATAACTTATCATAGTTGTAAAGTATGATTTCAAAAATAATCACATCATCCATTTGGTGATTTAAATTTGTTAGTTTAAAATACACAAGAATGTTTAAAATTAATTAAAATAAAGAGTATGTACAATATTAAAACATGTTCATATTTATATTTAAAAATTCTATTTTTTTTTATATTTATATTTTTTATATTTATATTTTTAGAAAATATAAATATGAACATATTTTAGAAAATATAAATATATTTATATTTAAAAATTCTATTTTTTTTTTTATTTATATTTTTTATATTTATATTTTTAGAAAATATAAATATGAACATATTTTAGAAAATATAAAAATATTTATATTTATATTTAAAAATTCTATTTTTTTTTTATATTTATATTTTTAGAAAATATAAATATGATTATATTTTAGAAAATATAAATATATTTATATTTATATTTAAAAATTCTATTTTTTTTTATATTTATATTTTTTATATTTATATTTTTAGAAAATATAAATATGAACATATTTTAGAAAATATAAATATATTTATATTTATATTTAAAAATTCTATTTTTTAAAACTGTATTTTAAAGTTCTGTATTTTGAAAACATTAATCTCCTATTTATTAGGCTGCTGCTATTAAAACTTTTTTTTTTCAATTTTTTTTTTTCAATTTTGAAAGCTTGTAAAAGACTTCAGCTGCTATAGTGCTCTGTCTTATTTTTTATCTTTATATTAATAGAGTTTTAAATGCTCTTCTATTAATATTCATTTTGTTTTGACAACTGCTTAAGTATACTTTGTTTGAAAAACAGTTATCTTATATTTTTGTGTATTTCATTCTTTCTCCAGGCATTCACTGCTTATGTTCGACCATTTGGCAAATTTTTATGCCAAAATTTTAATATTTGGCCTTGCCTGTAAGGGATTTATATTTATAGTAAATAAATTTTAGTTATATTTAAAGTTATTTATTATAAATTTATATATCGAAATATGACTTTTTTTTTTTTCACCCTTAATAACTAGTTCCTTTAATTAGATAGATATTAAAATCAACATATATACTATGATGAAAATAGGTGGAAGGAGAAAAAAGTTTCTTTTGATCTATTTGTAATTACAAAGTTGTCAGCTGTTAATCAAGTTATTTCATTTTGGCTGAGTTGTTAACAGAGTATAGCTATCAGCACAATTTTGCATAAAAAAATTTAATTTTATAATATACAGCCTGTGAAGACAGTTCTCTAGGTTGTTTCTTTGACGTTGAATGGATAAGCAAACAAATGGATATGTAGAGTTAAATGGATGAGCAAACAAAGCAGACTTTAACTGCAAAAATGTGTCTGAATCAATCAACTAGCAGAAAAGAGAGAAATATACCCATAATATTATAGAGATTATGATAGATTAAGGAGCAGGATTTTTAAGGGTTTATTTAAGTATTCTTATTTGTGAAGTAATTAAACCTAAGGTTAAGTTCTCATACAAAGAGGATTTAAAGCATGACAAGTTAAAGGACTGAGGAGTTAAGAAACTTATTGTAATAGCTTTTGTTCAAGTTGTCATAGAGAATTACCACAATATCAAGCAGGTAATAGATCTATTGGGGATTTTTTTTTCTTTTTTAAACATTTTCACTTCCAACAAGGCTGCAAACAACCAATATTAAAGTTGAAAGTTACTGAAAGAGAAAAGATGAAGATTGTAGAGCAAGATAACGATTGACAGACGACTTGATTGATTGCAAATTATATGAATCGGGAAAGCAAGATGAAGGAAGCGAATTCCAAAGGACTGATGTTCGAGGAAAAAAACTAGATGAATAAGAATTTTTGGAGCACTTAGGAACAGTCACAGAAAAAAGAAGAGACTTAATTGAATGACGAGTAACACAAGAATGAATTTTAGTAGTTGGCACAAGTTAACATAAGTTGCTTCTCTTTCTCTTTTCTACAATAACTATAACACATAAAGTTGCTTCTCTTTCTCTTTTCTACAATAACTATAATGGGCACTAGCTCTTTAGAGCAGTGCCCATTATAGTTATTGTAGAAAAGAGAAAGAATCCGGAGTAAGAAAGTGTCAAGCTCAATAAAGAGATGCAACCTTAGCAGATGCTAATTTTGCAACAAATTTGATAGATGGTTTCCGTAAGAAGAAAGTTTATGAAGAAGACCAGCATGCCTGATTTGGTAACAGTAATAACTTTTCAGTTATTACTGTTACCAAATCAGCTGTAGAACAAGAAGATTGAAATCCATATTGATGATCAGAAAGTAAGTTATTAGATTCAAGATGAGAGATTAAGTGTTTGTTAATTAAAGATTCAAAAACTTTGCTTATGACACAAAGAAGACTAATGGGACGCTAGTTATACGAAACGGATCGCTCTCCAAAATTTTTGAAAATAGCGATAACAAATGCCACTTATCAGCAGGCTGGAAAACAAGACTCTGATAAGCACTTGTTAAATAGTATTGAAAGTATAGACGACAGCTCCGGATAACACTTCTGCAAAACTATAACAGGTCTGTTGTCCAGACCACAAGCTGTAAAAGGGTCTAAGCAGGAAATCACTTTAAATACAGAAGCTGGAATGATACAAATGTCAAGCAATGGATCAACCTGTTTGACAGCTATATCAGGCAGAACACAAGTAGTGGAATCAAGAAATGATATTGATGAAAAGTTTTTAGCAAATAATTCAGCTTTGTCTTTAGGTGAGGTGACAAAATCTTAACCATACAAGAGAGGTGGAATTACGATTTGCCCTTATTATTGATAGTATTAACGATTCTCCAAAAGTCACGAGAGCCTAATTTTTATGATGAAATATGAGATTTCATGACCTGAGAATAGTGTGCTTTGGTGTTAGATAAAACCTTTTTACAATGGTTTCTAGCAGTAGTAAACAGGTGTCTGTTTTCTGGAGAATTGTTTTGCTGATAGATAAGAGAGTAATAGTTTCGATTTGCAATTGCAGCAGCAAAATGTGAGGAAAACCATGAAGAGGAGTGAGGCTTGACCTGGAATCGTTAAGAGGGAATAAGAGATTCCATGCCAGCCTAAATCCACAAAGTAATGTAAGAAGCACATTTGTCAACAGGAAGACGAAAGATTTCTACCCAAGGGCCATCAGGAAGAAAATCACGGAAGGAGTCCCAGCTTTAAGGTAGTTGTAAGAGGCACGATGATAGGGGGATTCAGATGATGAAGAAGAATGAGATAATAGTTTTAGAGAAATTGGACTGTGATCAGAAGCACCTAAGGTAGAATGTGGAGAAACTGAGCACTGACTAAGATCAGAAACAAGATATTAGTTGAGTAGAGAAGGTAAATGATTCGGGTTGTCTAAAAAGCAAGTTGGAAAGTTGACTACTTGAGTTAGGGATTGAGAAAGGCAAAAGTTGTGGGCTTTAATGCCTGGATAGTCACTGACACTAGAGCCAAGCTATTCAGTGTGATGAGCATTGAAGTCACTGACAACAACAATATTGGCTGATGGATAAAGAGAGAGGGCTTGGTTAATTTGATCAGAAATAACGTCAAAAAGACTGCAGTTTTGAGATGAAGGAGAGCGATTAGAACAAGGAGATAGAGTGAAGTAATGCTAAACAAAAGCACATAAAAGAATAGTCTGTGATTCAAACCAAGTTTCTTGACAAATGCGTGAATTCTTACGAATGTAAATGCCAAGACTAAGCATGTGACTATTGGAGTCTTTATGAATTAAAGGAAGATAACCATCAACACTAAGATCACATGATGAGACAGTTGAACTCAAATTAGTCTCACAAAGAGCAATTAGGTCTGGTGAACTTTGCAAGAGATAAGACTTAACAGAAGAAAAGTTACTTCAAAGACTAAGAATATTAGTGAAGATAAGTTTAGAGAACTTGGTGATGATGATGGTTTTTGTTTTATAGTTATTGGTACTTTAGTCATTTTTAAATTTGTTAAAGAACTTGACTCAAAGCATAGATAGTACTCATTAAACTGTTTAATAGCCCAAGCAATTGCCTCATTACTATTAAAAAACCCTAAGCCGTAACAAAGGGCTCCAAATGTGGACTTGGCAAAGCACACAAAAAGTACAATCAGGGACACCATCCATGCGCAACATGGCACTGTTAATGTTTTGATAATTTGCTGCTGTTGATGGAATCAGCCTCTCTGAGAGCTACCACAAAGTTCGGGAAACCTGACTACTAGCCTGCCTCAGAATCATAAAACTGAGTTTTAGAGCTGTGCCCTCATTAGGAGATAATAGAATTAATTGCCTAGTCATAAAACAAAGACACAAGCAAAACCCATGCATTGAGTCAAGAAGATCCAGCATTCAACATCCTAAACTGGAAACAATGCATTAAAAATACATCTGCGCCAGCCCAATAGATGGAGAAGGGGTGCGAGGCTGGTCAACAGATAGAATCTGTTTACCCTTTAAATTTTTGCCTAGGAGGCCTTCTACAAGACAGTAGCAGTATGCATTTAACACCTGCCTAAGATCAGTATTTTTATCGAGACGCCATCTCAAGCCTCTACTCCACCATGAAAAACATTTCAGGGGATGTTTTAAGTCGGAGTTGGCATCTCCTAGCCTTTGCCTAAAAAAGCGTATCCTCCAATGCAGCAGGACATGATACTGGAAAACATGTTACCAGTAACAGGATAACATTACTTGACAAAATTGCAACAAAGAAGTGTTTCTTAGCATTTGACTCATAGCTAGCAAATATTTATTTTGGCATTGAAGCAGCCTCTACTCACTCCTGCAGTTGGTGTAAATAGTAAAATCAGAACATGCATGATTTCAATAACCTGTTTAAAAATTTAATAATGATACAAGGTATCATTATTAAATTTTTATTTTTGCACAATTAAAAAGTCATGCTGGATATTTTATTTTAGGATTTCAATCTTTTTTTTTTCAGAACTTTTGGTATGATAATGCAGAGAAAACAAGAGATAATGCAGAACAGTACAAAAGCGCTTGTGAAATGACAGAAAAAAAAGTAAACTCTCTGCTTCAAAAGTTGTGTACAAAATCTATTGATAGATCTTCCTGATGAGACATCTATTTCAGAAAACTTCTCCCCAATTGAGTTTTATCTATTTTCTGGAGTTACAAACTGTTTGTATAACATAGTTAATAAAATGCTGCCCAAAACAGAAACATCAGTTTCCATGAATATGTTGAATAAAGCAAAAGGGTTTAGTAAGCCAAAATTGCACATTGGCCAGTTCAAGGGAATAAAGTGTTCAAATCTAGTGGATTACACAGAAACATTAGACATTAAACCTGATAAATCAAGAAAGTTTATGTGTGCAATGATAAACTAAATCATGTGAAAAAAACTTGTTTTCTTTTAAGTTTGAACACATCTTACAAGGATCACATAAATGCCTACAAGAAAGCATATGTTGCATTGAAAGCAAAATCTCCTTAAGTGTATGCTTTAGTTACCCATATGCCTATTTTTCTGGAATCAATGGTAGACAAATACCTTGGATATAGTCATGGTTTTCTAGTCAGAGCAGGCTTCTGAAACTGCTCATTATGAGTTCAAACAGTTCTATGAGAAAGGATACAAAGTTCCAAGTTGTCACAAACTGTATCATTCGAAACTTTTAAAGTCAGTTATTATTTATAACAGTAGATATGCACATTGCAAAATTTAATTTGAGACATTTACGTATTTAGAGTTTTTTTTTTAAGATATTTTATTTATAAATTTTTTGTTTCAATTTTATCTTATATTAAAATTAATCTCTTATTCATAATTCATAAAATATAATATATTCAAATATCAAGTCTTAATATGGTTTCATGTGTCTTAGAAAATAATTAAACAGCTATTTATAATAAAAATAATCTATAACTTTCAAATAACCTTATAAAGACATTAACCTTACACAAGACATTAACATGATTTTTTTAATATTACATAGTAAAATTATTTCAAAATGTTTATCAAAAAATTTATTTTTACATTTTGTCCAATAACTGAGTAATTATTGATATTATAACATGTTATCCATTAAAAGCTCTTTTTATTGTGAACATTTCAAAACTTTCAAAGTTTTTATTATATGTAAAAATCTTGTAGTAACTCATGATTGAATAAAATATAATGCATATAAGTGAAAATACCGGAGTTTTGTGTTTTTACAATAACACATTTTTTTTCTAGGATCTCGAGAAAATTTTTCCTTGGATTTATTTTCTGTAAGTAGACACCAGTACGGTTCCAGAAAAGTATTACACTGATATTACCCTGGGACATATTTTTTGGCTTGTAGCTACTTTCTCTAGGGTGTGTTGTTATAATATTATGTGTTATCATGATAGAAAGTAAGACATTTAAAGATATTCAAAAATAAATTGTGTAATTTATTTTTGAATTTCTACAATTTATTATTGAATATCTTAAATATCCGGGGCTGGTTATTGTTCTAATCAACAAGTTTAAAACACTTTTATTTTTCACATGATATTCCTAATAAACATTGTATTTGAAAATATTGTTTGATGTATTGTTGTTGCATTTTCTCTTTTATAAAGTTTTACAATTAAGTGTTAAAACATTTGAGTTTTAAATCAAGTAAAAAAAAAAAATTGCAATTATTGTAATAATTTCCTTAAGAGCCGTTTTTTCTAAGAATCAGGCAAATTCCTGAAACTGTGGAAGTGACCTCCTCCAAATTGCTTGAATTTTTTATATATTGATCAGAATATAGAGAAAACCTGTTGGGGAAAAAAAAAATTTTCAAAAATGTTTCGTTCACTCGGAATCTGGGCTTAAATTTTTGAGATTTTTTTAAAAATTTTTAGAAATTTAGTTTTTGCCACCTTTGAACCCATTTTTTTGGCAAGGCAAAAAGTTGCACATAGCTTTTGTAGTTAATATCAGACGTAACCCAAAAGCTCTCTCCAAAAAATATAAAAAAGTTGCGTGACACTGTGCGGTTGGCTAATTATCATAGTTCAAAAGTAAAAAATCAATCAGTTTTGTCAACTTTTAATCGGAGTTAATTCTAGCGGCGAAGTGTTGCACACAATTTTTCTTTTAGGATTTGAAATTATCAAAGGTATTGAGTCTAAAAATGCAAAGAAAGTTATGTGATACCTAAGGCCTATTAATATATTAAGGCTTGAAATTGGAAAAAAATGTTTTAGTATACTTACAAAATGAACCATTACGCCAGAGGCGCTTAGTTTTGTAAAAATGTAAACATATCCAACTGTCAATACGAAAAGGTCCTAACATAATAATAAAAAAAATTTGTGTGATTTTGTCACACGCATGATATAACATGAATTAAAAACTGAACAAAAATCTAACATCAAGATAACTATATTGCTAATTAAATAAAACATAAATCAAACATTTAAATGTTTTTCCATTTAAAAATTAGTTTTTCATTTATTAATAGAGTCATTTACACACATTATCCACCACATCACACATAATTTCTACTCTGCTGCAGTAAGTTTCTCTAAGAATAATGATATGACTGTATTATAGTCTTCTTCGGATAATGAATAATCGCCACAACCACTGATTAGAAAAGGAGCATTTACTAAACAGATAATTTTATCAGTTTGGTTATTTATCTCCTCGGTAGTAACTGGCCAGCGAAAAGTATTCTTCTCTTGCCCGTTAATCATACAATTAACTCTGATCCCAGTTATAGATACCTAAAAGTATTAGCGCAACATTTAAAATAATATAATAAAGAGTTTATGATTTGTTTAATTTTGCTTACATTCAATAAAACTTGTAAAGTCTTATATAATGTCATTCTGAAATTATTTTTACATTTTATTTATATTCCTTTTATTTTAGAGCACTGTTTTGTAAAACAAAATAAAAACTTGAAACTAATATATACTTTGAATAATATTACCTCCACAATATATCCAATATTCCATTGTTTTTCATATGCAACAGCAACCCAATCATTCACTTTACATACAAGACAAATTTCTTTTGCAAGATTGGCGATGTCTTCCTCATATTTATTATCATCTTCATTGTCTCCTGCCAGATTAAAGTCATCATTTTCGCCATAAACTTCTTTGTTATCGTTAACCTGACTATTTTCATTATTTTCTGTTGTCGGTTCTTTTGTTCTTCACCGCTGTCGTATTTTAATTTGGTTATTCCATAAGCAACATCATGCAAAATACCGCTTGTAAATATAAAGTCTAAGAAATGTTCACACTTTGTTTGATCAAGACTAGATCGGACGAATACTTTCTTCTCTGGAAATGCCAACCCTTTATGAGATGCATGCCATTTTCTTGCTGTTTCTATACGATGTTTGGTACACTCAAATGTGTTCATTATAAACTTTTTGGTATACTTGGTATGGTCTAATAATGAGAGGATAACTAACTTTCCCATGGAATCACTTTGCTTATATACTTTCTGAGCACGAATAATTTCAATTGGGAGAGGGCTATTTATTTCATCAACATTTTTACTGTTAAGAAAATCTATAAGTATTTCCTCTTGTCCAGGAGCAACAGCTTCCGCAAATTTTTTCTTTAATAAGTTTTCTAGGCGAACATACTTGCGTTTTAACTTATCTTTAGTAGTATCTTCCAGATATTCGAACTTCCTTTTTAATCTAAATTTTATTGGACTTGCATTAAGAACCTCAGTTACACTCTCACGGCTTCTTAGAGATTCGTCCAAAATCTCCTGTGAAACATTAATTTCACCGGGATCAAATTCTTCATCTGGAGTAGCAGGTGTCATATATGTTTGTTCTTGTTGTGTTTGTGTTTCTGTACATAAATTGGTGTTTTCGTTGACTCTAGATAAAGCAGTTTCTTTCTTTAAATGGGTAAAACACAGCATTGCACCAACTGAAAATACTTCATTGTATCGCTTTAACATTGATATGACGACATGTATTGGTGACGCCCTTAAAGCGGGAGATTTTTTTCCTTTTATATTTAGATGGTGAGGATGAAAGCATGTTTTTGGAGGACTCCATGCAATACCAAACGTGTACCGGTGAAAAGCACATATTTGTTCATCCTTTTCAAGATTTCTTTTAAGTCTATTTGCAATAAGTCCATTTTCTTCCCAAATATTATTATCGTTTAATCGCATGACCTAAAAACAATTTTTTAAACAATTATTAAGTGTGTCATTTAAAGCATTGTTTATAATCTGACTCTTCACGAAAAATGTTTACAAGTTTGAAATACATTGTTGTTATTATTAAAATACAATATTGCAAGAGTGTGATTAATTTAGTGATTATTTATTAAAAGAGTGAGGAATTAATTAAAAGAGCTATTTTTTTTTGTTTAAAGAACTTTGTCTCAAAATCTTATTGCAGAGAAGTTATAAAGTATGTAATTATAAAAATTATATTACAGTCTGCGTAAATTTAAAATACATAATTACCTTTAAGTTGATGAGGTGTTTCTTAACATCAACATCTCCCAGCTGATGAATGTAGAACATTTTGTTTATAATTTTATGTTTTTTGAATGATCCACAATTTCCTTTTGAAAAGCAACAACAGTTTTCATAAAAATATTTGTTTTGTTTCATACTCAACTAAAAACAAGTTCTATTTATGCAGTACCTATTTCTCAATAGCAATGATAAAATATCTACTCTATTTATGCAAATTTTAAAGATCGTTAAAATAAAGTTAAGACATTTTTATGGTAAAGTAAACAACCGCCCACTAACTTGTTTCTCCACAATCGTGATATCAACGATTCTTCTTCCATTCGATCACCACAAGTTATTTGGTTATGACGTAAATTTAAATAATTCACTTCTGATCATGTATTGTTTTTTATTATTATTTATTTCAATTGTTATGATTTCTATATCATAGTCAGAAACGCTTAAATTTTTTCTTAACATTACGTGCAATGTTTTGTGTAATGCTAAATGCTAATTTTGGATGATAGAAATTTTATTGTGAGCGAAAACCTCATCTGTGTGTCCAAAAAAATATCTCTTCGTACTTAATCATTTTTAACAATTTGTACCTTTATTTTTAACTTAATATCTAAAGATCACACGAATTTTTTTTATTATTATGTTAGGACCTTTTTGTATTGACAGTTGGATATGTTTACATTTTTACAAAACTAAGCGCCTCTGCCGTAATGGTTCATTTTGTAAGTATACTAAAACATTTTTTTCCAATTTCAAGCCTTAATATATTAATAGGCCTTAGGTATCACATAACTTTCTTTGCATTTTTAGACTCAATACCTTTGATAATTTCAAATCCTAAAAGAAAAATTGTGTGCAACACTTCGCCGCTAGAATTAACTCCGATTAAAAGTTGACAAAACTGATTGATTTTTTACTTTTGAACTATGATAATTAGCCAACCGCACAGTGTCACGCAACTTTTTTATATTTTTTGGAGAGAGCTTTTGGGTTACGTCTGATATTAACTACAAAAGCTATGTGCAACTTTTTGCCTTGCCAAAAAAATGGGTTCAAAGGTGGCAAAAACTAAATTTCTAAAAATTTTTAAAAAAATCTCAAAAATTTAAGCCCAGATTCCGAGTGAACGAAACATTTTTGAAAATTTTTTTTTTCCCCAACAGGTTTTTTCTATATTCTGATCAATATATAAAAAATTCAAGCAATTTGGAGGAGGTCACTTCCATTGACTGCCTGATTCTTACAAAAAATGACTCTTAAGTAACAATGTATTTATGTTATGTTAAGCAATTTTAGGTAAACAATGTATGTATGTTATACTATGTTAATCATATTATTAGTAAAAAAATCTCAAGGTCAATTTATAATTAAACAAATTTACTCAATACAAATAATGTATATTATTTAAGTTTATTGATAAAAAAAAGATCTTAAAATAAAGATTATCAAAGAAACAAAAGAATTAATTATATAAGTTGTGACTGATGTCTGGCAGGACGTCCCAGAATGCAATTTAAAAAATTAACTGGAGATTTGCAAAGTGGTGTACAGCTGTTAAAATCTTAAAATAATAGTTTTTAATAATAATAATAATAAGTTTTTAATAATAATAACTGAAAAAATAAATTTCTATTACTTCAATCAATAAAATTCAATGGTTAAATAATTTAATTGGTTTATTTGTAAATTTGTAAAAAATATCAAACTAAATATGCATAAAAAGTATTAAAACTTGAATTTTTTTGAAATTGGTTTCATTGTCTCTCCTTACATTTGCGGTAAAGATGATTTATTGACATTTCTTTGATTATGTTTTTCGTTATTTAGGGTTAGCTCAGTATCTTGGTATTTCTTGAATGTATTTGGTCTACGTAGCTTTTATTCTCTTATTTTGGGACAAGATAATGGCAAGTTTATTTCTTACATAATCTGATATATATGTATATATATATATATATATATATATATATATATATATGCATTTCAGCATACTTTACTTTCCTTAAGGTATAGTAAATATGTGTGGTATACATATGTATAAAGGTGTATATATATATATATATATATATATATATATATATATATATATATATATATATATATATATATATATATATTTATATGTATATATATATATATATATTTATATGTATATATATATATATATATTTATATGTATATATATATATATATATATATATATATATATATATATATATATATATATATATATATATATATATATACATATATATATATATATTAGTTGAAATTTTTTTTGTTTAAATGATAATAAAATTATAATAAAAACTACCTCTGTTGATATTGCAAATATTTTCAAATTTGCTATAATAACTTTAACAAATGCTTTTCATAAAATTGATTTAAAAATGACTAAAATGGCTTCATTATAAACTTAGTTTTGTTTTTTCTTACATGTGAAATTTTTTTTAACTATACGTGTGTGTATACAGTAGATTCCTGTTAACTCGGACCCTGGATAAGTCAGACTTTTACTAAGTCAGACAGGATGTTTAGTCTGTTTAACTATATTTGTGCCAAATATAGTTAAATGTTAAGTTTGTTTAACTATATTTGTGCCAAATATAGTAAAACAAACTTAACATTTTCACTGATAACTTCGATTTAATTAAACTTTGATTAAATTGTATTTATTAAAAGTTTAGAAAGAAAGCTAACAAGTAAAACTATAACAGAAAAATAAATAATACTAAAGGAACTCAACAAAGGAGAATCATCTGGATCTATATCAAAGAAATATGGTATTCTATCGCAAAAAATGTCTGGATTGTGAAAAGAAAAAACTACAATATAAATTGAAAAAAAAACTTAGGATGCAAGTCTCCCTAAATAAGAGTTTGGAAATAAGGTTAAATTTTGGTTTTAAATACCCGACATTAAAATATTCCTGTGTCATTCTGTTTCAATAAGTCTCAAAATCTTGATAAGTCGGACTTTTTCAAAAAGCTGTCATAACAAGAGCTTTGTTTAATTCAGACATTCATTAAGTTGGTCAATATATATACCACTTCAGAGTCTGAGTTAAAAAGATTCTACTATATATATATATATATATATATATATATATATATATATATATATATATATATATATATATATATATATATATATATATATATATATATATATATATACAAATATATATAAATATATATATATTTATATATATATATATATATATATATATATATATATATATATATATATATATATATATGTATATATATATATATATTTATAGCGGCTGATTCAAGTCGTGTAATGCAAGAACAGATGGCTTGTGGTGGAGGAATGATGGGACCACAGCAAGATCCTGGAAAATCTTTTGAAGTAAGTAATTGATCACAGTAGTTTCATAAATTTTAATAAATAAAGTTTTAGTAAAGTGTGACAACTGGAAGTAAAAAAATTAAAGATTTGACTTTAGGCTAAAAATGTGTTTTTTGTGATGTTTCTTTATTAATTAAAAAATGATTAGTTGACATGTTCAAAAAATGTGTAAAAAATGTATATAAGATTATTCTAAACAAAATTTAAATGTTTATTATTTAAGTATGTAATTAAGTTTTGATTGAATTTTTTCTTTTTATAAAACAAATTTTGATTTAAGTTGATGACTCAAATTTATCATTTTTTTGCTTCACCTAACGTTATTTTAGAAGATGATGATTAATATTTGAGAATAACCTTTAATATTTTGATACCTTTACAGGGCAAGTGTGGTTTGTTCATTTAAAATTATGTAATTAATAGATTTATTCCTTTAAATTATGCGATTAATCATTTTTATAATTTATAATCATTATAGTTTTTTGTGGGAAAAAAAAAGTTTCATTATTTGCATAATTTTTCTGTTAAAATCTTTATAAGATATTTTTGAAAGTGTTTTATTGATTAAACTAATTGTGATTTATGCTGTATTAATGGGAATTTGTGATACTCTTGGAGAAGAGGGAGCAATATCTGCTTCCTCTAGCCATTGTCTAGAGGAAGCAAATATTTAAAATATACAGATGATGATATTACAAAAATAAAAGTAATATATACAGCTATTTCTCTACAAGAAACCTTGCATGAATAATTGGTTAAAAAGTTTGGAATGTCATTTGATTTGAGCAATGTTAAAACAAAGGATAGTTTAACTAAGTTTGCCTAAATATTGTGTAATTTTATCTGATAATTGCTATATGTACGTAACTTTAAGTAGTAAACATAGTTATAATATATATATATATATATATATATATATATATATATATATATATATATATATATATATTATAACTATGTTTACTACTTAAAGTTGCGTATATATATATATGTGTATATATATATATATACATATAATGTGTATATATATATATATGTGTATATATTTATATATATATATATATATATATATATATATATATATATATATATATATATATATATATATATATATATATATATATACAGGGCGCAACAAATTTTTTTTTTTTTTTAATGGATGTTGGCGTTCATATCTTTAATTATTTTAAGAGAAACATTTCAAATAAGGGAGTTTTATTTTCAAATAAATTTTTATTCTAGTTAATAAGTTATTAGATATATCAAAGATGCTTATTGAATTTAATTAATTCTCATATTTTCAAAACAATTTTTTACGTATTTGCAAAGTGCGCACAAATTATTGATTATTAAAATGCAATGATTGTAAGTTGTTATCCAAGGATACAAAACTTTTTTTTCAATTTAGTTCCTTAAATTTATTTACTCATAAAATAAACGTGAAGCAATTAAAATAAAAGGATCTAAAGAAATCACAAAATGATGTCAAATTGATGAATGTCAAATACCAACTGCTGTGTCAATCTAATTTTTGACATGTGTTTTGGGCAAAAAATCATCAATTAACTGGCCATCAAGCTTTATACGCATAATATCTTCTAAGGTGTTATTTTTTAATGAAGTTTACAAAACATTTTTTTGCACAACTTACTGTTGAAGCACTGAAAGTTAACATAATCTCTAACAAAACATTTATATTTGCCAATTCAGGTTTATTTTCCAGCAAGATATCTCTATGAATGCTCAACAGTTAATTTAAACTTTCTCCCTGAATAAAGGCCACAGTTAGAAGTTTCTCTGCTTATCATATTATTATGCTCATAAAAGTTGCAAACACTTTTTATTTCATTAAATCCCCATTTTTTTTCTCTAGCAAACCTGTAAAGGATTTTGGTCAGTTTCAACAATCAAAGATTGTGGTTAAAGATTTTAATGGCTTTTAATTGAAATTGCAGCAGAATCGTTTGTCTATATATTCTTTTGCTTCATCAATAATTTTAATAAAAATTTTTCTATTATAATAATCAAAATAATCATTTGGTTGTTGTCATGACAGTCTCATCAATTCTCTTTAGATTACGCTTTTTTAATGCTGTTAAATCAATACTCTTGTAGATTAACTAATCTTCTTTTACTTCTAAATTATCTAGTAAACGTCCAATATTCGAGCCTGAATTAACTGGTAATGCGTCTAGTACAGCAATTCTTGCATCAACTTTGCACAAAATCTCACAAATTAAATTTCTTCTTTTTGAAACTCCATTGACAATGTTGTTAGTGATTTAACAATATCTTGAATAAAATGTAAATAAAATAAAAATTGTGGGTCTTTCATGAAACACAAAAATCCTTTGGCTTTCTGTGCAGTTTCGTCTTTCTTATTTACCTTCTAAATCATAAATAATAACTTTATAGTCATAATAACTTTATAGTCAAATATCAACTTCCGGCTAGCTAACCAACAAATATTTTTCAATCTCCCAAGCTGTTTAAACTCTTTTTCTAAAAAAGAAGCTATTTCTTTCAATTCCTTTCTTCGCTGTGATAAATAATAGTAAAAACGAAACAAACTATTGATGTTGTCATCAAACTTCTTTAAATAAATATCAAACTTTATTGAATCTAACACAGAAAGTTCTATTCTATGAGCCATGCAATGGGTATATACTATACTGGGGTTTTTATTCTGCATTTTAGTTTGAACACCAGCTTTATTGCCAGACATTACAGATGCACCATCAAAGTTAACATTTACAGTTTTTGTGGCGTAACAAGTATGTTCTTTTCCAAAATTTACATCCCATTGTTACTGAATTGGTTGCATTGCTAAAATTTGGATACTTTTGGCAATAATTTTATTAACAATGATATGATAACAATGATTAACTAATTTGATTTGTCAATATAAATCCAGCTTTGTTGTTGCCTTTGTTTGTTACTGCTTGGTGGCAATCCATTTATGGTGTTCCAAAACATAAACTCAATATCTTTTGGCCATATATCTAATTTTCCCAAAGTCATAGTACAATTCAAGTCATTGCACTTTTTTTTTGCATGCTTAGTTTCTCTTCTTTTCCTTTGCGTTTAATGATGCACTCCACTGTACCTTTTTTCTTTAACATCAAAAAGATGCTTATTTGTTTTGATATTTTTTTTAAAAACTTCAAAAATAATATATTAAGTATTTAATAATAAGTTAATAAAAATATCATATTATTGGTGTTGTTAAAAAAATTAAAACTATAATAAACATAATAATTTTATATATTTTAAATTATGTATTTTTTAGCAAAACCTAAAAATTATTTTTAAAACTTTTGAAAGTTTTTTTAATATGCAATAATTTAATTTAATATGCAATATTTTAATAACACTTATAAAGTGAAGTAATGAAGAAAGCAATCATTTATGTTTAAACATGTTTTTTTTTAAAAAGTAATTGCAAATGCAGTCATTTTTAGTGAAATTTTGAATGCCTTTGTAAACACATGCAAAAACCATGCACGAACATAATTACTTTCATTGTTCCATTGAAGAAAGTAGTTTTAGCGTGGTTTCTTTTTAAGTCTTTAAAAATACGTTTAAAATTTTCATATTTAAATTGTTTTTTATCGCAGTTATGTGTTTTTTATAATAAATAAAAAACGATCAATTGCCTAATTATTTGGCAATAAAATTGCTGAAGTAAAGTGTTCATTTTGAAAAATTTTAAGCAAACGCCAACGTTTATGTAAGGAAAAGTAAAGAAACATAAAGTTTATTTTTCTGTCTTTTTTTTAGCAGATCTTTGAACGTTCGTTGATTTGTCGCGCCCTCATATAAAAAAAACAAAAAAACACCACTAAAAACTTTTGCTCCTCACATAATCTTTTTCCCTTTCATTAGTTTTTACTTTGGCAATGTTGCCAACACTGTTATTTCATAAATGGCAATATTGCTCATATCTTTTATTGTCATTCTTACCAATCTTGTCAGTTTTAACAGAATGTTGCATAGAACGGTTGTGTGAGGTGTTTCTTTTTACAAACAAAATTATTGGAATACCATGTTGTGAAGATTATTTTGTGGTTAATATTGTATATTTTATTAATCACAAAGGTGTGTATATCTTAATACTCCCATTTTTTAAGCAAAAATGTATAAAATTAATTTTTTATTGATAAGTACACAATCTTATTGAATATTCTCTTCTTTTTTTTAATAATGGGGAGTAGTAAGTGACCTGGGCCCCGGCTAAAAATGACACTTTTTGCAAACCCAGCCCCTGCAAAATGATAAGATTTAGCAGGGGTTGATAGCCGGGGCTAGGAAAAATGTATAGTACTTAATTTATTATAATTTTATGGTTACATTAACTATTTATTAAATACTGGCATACATTTATATATTTAAAAATTTACTTCCACCATTCCAACAAGATTGCAAGCAACTACTATTAAGTTATAAGTTACTTTAAAATAGAGAACAAGTTAAAAGAATTATGGGTTTTTTTTGATATTAAGGAAAAAAAACTGAATTAATAAAAGTTTTTATAGCATGAAGGAGCAGATACAGTAAAAGGATGCAACTTGTTGAATAAAAAGCCAAGCAAGAATGAGTTTTGGTTTATCGTTTTAAGAGATGATAGCTCGTTTGAGCATTGACCATGATTGTATTTGTAGAAAAAAGAAAGAAATACAACCTTACAGCAATGGGAGAGTGGCTAAAGCTTGGCAGATAAAGCAGGTCTAATTTCATTTATAATGTGCTTTTAGACTTTGTCTGACAGTAAGAGGGTTGTTATTCATCAATATAGGAATGCTAACAATATTGATATATTATTTTGCAGTAAATAAATGAGTTTTGTTGTCTAAGAAAAATTGTGGATTTATTTAAGTCCAGAATATATATATAAGCCACTGCAAGCCTTAGGCTTTTACAGAAGAGAGATCAGATTTAAAATTGGCTGCTTGTTCTAAGCAATTAAAAAGTGAAGATTTTTTGTCAAGACAAGAGTATAAAATTGAATCGTCAGCAAACAGAGCCACTTTAGATTTTATGAAGATTGTTATTATAAATAAGAAACAATACAGGAGCAAAGATAGAACCTTGTGATACTCTTAAAGCTATTTGAAATAAAGAAGAGGGTAGGCCTTCAAGACTAACTTTACTACTGCAGTTAGAAAGAAATAGTTTAATAACCTCAAAACCTTTATATAAAGAAACTAATGACAGAGTTACGACTAATCGTAGAATAGTTAAAAAGGTCAAAGTGTTTTCCAGAGTTTTGAAAAATTAGAACCGCCTATTTAGTACTTTTTAAAAGTTTAGCAAAAATTGAAGAGAGTTCTGGAGAACACTTTTTTAAGACTATGATGGAAATCTTGTCTGGAGCACAAACTGTAAAAGTTTTTAATTCAAAATTAAACTAAACATTGGAAGCCAGAGTGATTTTGATGTTTAACAAGGGGTAATCTGTTAAACTGTCAGGAAAAGTATGACCATTAAATTCAAGAGTCAAATTGGAGTAAGATTTCTTTGCAAATAATTCTGCTTTATTCTGGGGAGAAAAAAAAGATCAGACCCATGAATTAGAGATTAAATGTTAGACTTTAGTTAATGACACTGTTGAAGACTAACCTGATGACCACTGTTGAAGACTTTTATTCCTTCTGGAATAAAAGCTTCCAAGATGCACTTTATGCATACATTTATGGATATAACATTTATGTTTGCTATTTATTTAGATGCTGGCATACAATATCCTTTCATTGTATAAACTTTAGTATTTATATGGTGTAGTATTTATCGAAAGAGAATTGATTAGATGGATGGATGTGTGGTGTGACTCTGGCAAGACAAGAAAAGAAGACATGATCTTAGACAAATTAGAAAAAATGTTGTATCCAACAACGTTTGCTAGAAAAGATTAAAGTGATTTAGGTATCAGCATGTAGAGAGGTAGCATCTTCAGTAGAAAAAGGTAGTGATAGAAGTAGGAAAACTTGAAGAGAGTACCTTACATATTGTATGAATGAGCTTTAGTTAAGAAAAAAAAAATCTAGATTGTTTATATTAGAGCTACAGCATAAAAGAGGAAAGCTAAAGCCTGATGACGATATTTTATTAAACCTGGTCCTGGCCTTGGTCACTTAATAATGGGGAGGGCATGTGATATTTCTCCATGAAAACTAGGTGAAATTTGTGGATTATTAAAAAATTCAATCATGTTGCAATATAAGATAGCTGAGATACTCAACATTTGTCAAAGCACATTGAAGAGAGTGAACCAAAAATTTGATTTTAACATACCTTTACAACCTGCTTGTAAAGGCACTTGTAGCAAAAAGGTTATCAACACCCAGGACTGACAGAAAAAGGGGTATTGGTCTGCAACAAAGAAAACACCCTTTTAGCTTATTGATCAAGATTGTTAATGAACAGGAAATCTTCATTTCTCAACAAACAATCCAGAAACCTCCTAAATAATTTGGTTTAACTTCACGTTGGCAGCACGTAAACCAAAGTTAACACCCATTATGGTGAAAAAATGTCTAAACTGAGCGAAAAACTAAAATAACTTCACAGAGGATAATTGGAAGAAAGTAATGCTGAATAAAAATCTTTTATTGTAAACTTTAACTTATTTTTGGTATCTTTTCAAACCTTATTTGTGTGTGTTTTAGGTTTATTTTTCAAATGAGATCATTTTTGTGGCAAATCTAGCTTTGTTAGCAAAAGAGTGGGTGAAATATTTTACTCTGTCATAGTGTGGTTGTTAATTTATTTTCAAGGTACTGAAGACTGCATATAGTTAAAGGGACAATGAGACAAGATCAGTATTGGAAAATTCTTAATCAGAGACTAATACCACATTTGGCACAATGATTCCCAAATGAAGAAATGCATTTTTATGCATAATGGGGCACCATGTCACAAGGTTAAAACCATTAAAAAGTTTTTGAAAGAAAAAAACATGTCTTGGATTGGCCCAGAAATTCTCTAAATTTAAATTCGATTGAGAATGTATGGGGGCTGCTCAAGTGGGAAATGGTTAAAAACACAATAACAATAAAGCAGAAGTTAATTGAAAAGGTTGTATATGTGTAGGAACCACAGTGAAGAGCTTCAAACCATGATTAAAAAGTATAATTTAAGTATGCCATTGTGCATACAAAGCGTAATTGCAGCAAAGGGACATCATACAAAATATTAGCTATTTAACTCTTTCAAAACATTTTTAATTATTTTCCTTTTTTTTTTTTTCCATATTTTATTATTATCTGTTAACTATCTATTGCTAAGAACTTCTCATCAATATCGTCTCTTGATTCAACTAGTTGCGTTCTACCTGATGTAGCTGTCAAACAGGTTGATCCATTGCTTGACATCTGTATCACTCCATCTTCTGTATCTAAAGTGATTTCCTGCTTAGACCCTTCTACAGCTTGTGGTCTGGACAACATACCTGTTATAGTTTTGCAAAAGTGTTCTCCGGAGCTCTCGTCTTTACTTTCAAAACTATTTAACAAGTGCTTATCAGAGTCTTGTTTTCCAGCCTGCTGGAAAGCGGCATCTGTTATCCCTACTTTCAAAAATTCTGGTGAGCGATCTGACTTGTCTAACTACTGTCCCATCAGTCTTCTTCCTGTCATAAGACAGGTTTTTGAATCTTTAGCTAACATACACTTAATCTCTCATCTTGAATCTAATAACCTACTTTCTGATCATCAATATGGATTTCGATTTTCTCTTTCTACAGCTGATTTGCTAACAGTAATAACCGAAAGGTTTTATCGTGCATTAGATAAATTTGGAGAGGTTTAAGCCATTGCTCTTGATTTTTCTAAAGCTTTTTATAAAGTTTGGCATGCTGGTCTTCTACATAAGCCTTCTTCTTGCAGTGTATCTGGTAACATCTTTAAGATTATTGAATCCTTCCTTTCCAATCGTAGTATAAAAGTTGTCTTCAATTGACAGCACTCTTCTTCTTATTCTGTAACTTTAGGGGTTCTTCAAGGTTCAATCCTTAGCCCTATACTATTTTTAATTTACACTAATGATTTTCTAGATATTCTGACATCTAAGGTGGCATTGTTTGCTGATGATACTACTATTTATTCTTGTCATGATCAGAAGCCAACACTCTCTGATTGCTTGGAGCAGCATTTGAGCTTGAAAAGGATCTCACTTCTGCTACAGCATGGGGCTCACAGTGGATGGTGAACTTTAGTTCAGATAAAACTCATTTTTTTTCAGCCAATCGTTATCACAATAATTTAGATCTTCATATATTTATGGACGGTAATGTACTCAATGAGTCATTTACCCTTCATCTTCTAGGATTAACTATTACTTCTGACTTTTCTTGGAAACCATATATCAAATCCGTTGCAAAATTAGCATCTGCTAAGGTTGCATCTCTTTATTGAACTCAACACTTTCTTACTCTGAATTCTATTCTCTATCTCTATAAATCTCAAATCCGGCTTTGTATGGAATACTGTTGCCATATCTGGGGCAGATCTTCTAATGATGCCCTTTCTCTTTTAGACAAGGTGCAAAAACGCATTGTAAACATAGTTGGACCTGCTCATGCAGCCAACCTCCAACCATTATCACATTGTCGTAATGTTGCTTCTCTTTCTCTTTTCTACAAATACTATAATGTGAACTACTCTAAAGAGCTAGCGTCTATTGTGCCATCTACTAAAATTCATTCTTGTATTACTCATCATTCAATTGTCTCATCCTTTTTCTGTGACTGTTTCTAAGTGCTCCAAAAACTCTTAATCGTCTAGTTTTTTTCCTCGAACATCAGGCCTTTGGAATTCGCTTCCTTCAACTTGCTTTCCTGATTCATATAATTTGCAATCTTTAAAGTTGTCTGCCAACCGTTATCTTGCTCTACAATCTTTATCTTTTTTTTCCAGTAACTTCACAACATGCCACCCTGAAACATGATTTTCAGACTCTAATTAGTGTTTGCTTGCAGCATTGTTGGAAGTGATGATATTAAAAAAAAAATGTTTTTTTTTTAAAAAAACATTGATTTTTAATTATCCATAGTAAAATGACCTTAAATGATATAAAATTGTCCACAAAAATCATATTTATGATGTAATTTTGTTTATTTTGGGTTAGATTGTAATTTTATAAAAACTGTAATTAAAAAAAAAAAATTAAATTAGGCCTAAATACTTTCTTTACAGCTTTATACTTTGTAAAAATTTTGGACAATTAAGCTTTACATAAAATAGATAGAATGTTAAAACCAAAAGATTTGTTAATATACTCAAATTAACTTTTAAGTATTTATGAATATACCAGAAACTAATACAAAAAATATATACGGGTATCAATTTTCATTAGTTGCTAACCAACAAGTGTTAATTCCAATAATGGTAATGAAGTCTGATAAAAATCTTGATTCATTTTTTCAGAATGTCCCATATGGGAATAAAATAATTCTTTATCTTCCACATCAAGAGATGCAAAAAGTGTGCTAATCCTATGCCGATTTTTTGTGGCTATTATCTATTTTGGCAATTTTAATAATAACTTTGAACAAATTTTGTTCACAACATGCCACCCTGAAACATGATTTTCAGACCCTTTTGAGCTTGCAAATATAAACTTATTATTTGCAAGAATGCCACCAACTTTATGGAAACTTTCGTTAGAAAGTTTATTCATTGCAAGAATCGTATCTCCTGGAACAATTACTGCTACTAGATGGTTATTATTTTTTCCTGTCATTTTTTCACTAAAATACAGTCTAAACTGTCAAGTTTTTAAGATTTAAGATTTCTTAAGATTTTTATAGCTTCATCATCAAAATGAAATTTAGTGCAAATTGAACTCATTAACTCTAATATGTGATTTTTAAAAATAAGTAAATTATCTTCTTGTGGAAGTTGGTTTTCTTAAATTAATTTGTTGGTTTTTATTTAAATGGTATGTTTTTTTATTTTTTTTATTTTTTATTATTTTTTTTTTTAAACATCTTCGCTTCCAACAAGGCTGCAAGCAGCCACTAATTAAAGTTGGAAGTTACTGAAAGAGAAAAGATAAAGATTGTAGAGCAAAATAACGATTGACGGACGACTTAAAAGATTGCAAATTATATAAATCAGGAAAGCTAGATAAAGGAAGCGAATTCCAAAGAACTGATGTTCGAGGAAAAAAACTAGATGAATAAGCATTTTTAGAGCACTTAGAAACAGTCACAGAAAAGGGATGACACTTAATTGAATGACGAGTAACACGAAAATGAATTTTAGTAGATGGCACAATAGACGCTAGCTCTTTAGAGCAGTGCCCATTATAATATTTGTAGAAAAGAGAAAGAGAAGCAACATTACGACGATGTGGTAATGGTTGGAGGTTGGCTGCAAGAGCAGGTCCAACTATGTTTACAATGCGTTTTTGCACCTTGTCTAAAAGAGAAAGGGCATCATTAGAAGATCCGCCCCAGATATGGCAACAGTATTCCATACAAGGCCGGATTTGAGATTTATAGAGATAGAGAATAGAATCCGAAGTAAGAAAGTGACGAGCTCGATAAAGAGATGCAACCTTTTGCAGATGCTAATTTTGCAACTGATTTGATATATGGTTTTCAAGAAAGATTGGAAGTAAGAGTTAGTCCAAGAAGATGAAGAGTAGGCGACTCATCGAGTACATCACCGTTCATAAATATAGGAAGATCTAAATTATTGCGATAACGATTGGCTGAAAAAAATTGAGTTTTATCTGAATTAAAGTTCACCAGCCACTGTGAGCCCCATGCTGTAGCAGTGAGATCCTTTTCAAGTGAGATCCTTTTCAAGCTCAAATGCCCCCTCCAAGCAATCAGAGGGTGTTGGTTTCTTATCACGGCAAGAATAAATGGTAGTATCATCAGCAAACAATGCCAGCTTAGATGTGAGAATATCTGGAAGATCTTTAATGTAAATTAAAAAGAGTATAGGGCCAAGGATAGAACCTTGAGGAACCCCTGAAGTTACAGAATAAGAAGAAGAGTGTTGTCCATCGAGGACAACTTTTATGCTACAATTGGAAAGGAAGGATTCAATGATCTTAAAGATGTTGCCAGATACACCATAAGAAAAAAGCTTATGGAGAAGACCAGCATGCCAAACTTTATCAAAAGCTTTTGAAATGTCAAGAGCGATGGCCTTAACCTCTCCACCTTCATCTAATGCACGATAAAACCTGTCAGTTATTACTGTTAGCAAATCAGCTGTAGAACGAGAAGATCGAAATCCATATTGATGGTCAGAAAGTAAGTTATTAGATTCAAGATGAGAAATTAAGTGTTTGTTAATTAAAGATTCAAAAACCTTGCTTATGATAGGAAGAAGACTTATGGGACAGTAGTTAGACGAATTTTTGTGAAAAAAAAAACTTTAGTTAGACGCATTTTTGTGAAAAAAAAAACTAAATAAGCAAAAATTGAATCATGCAAAATATACAAATATAACCTGAAGAATAATATGTGAAGAATAATAGATTATAATATTAAGACTACATTAATAATAATTAAAGGTTTCATATTAAAAAGCACAAAAAAATCTCTTAAATATATTATATATATATATATATATATATATATATATATTATATATAATATGTATAAATATATATATTATATATATAATATATATATATATATATATAATATATATATATATATATATATATATATATATATATATATATATATATATATATATATATATATATATGTATATATATTTATATACATAAATGCATATATACATTAATATATATACCATATATATATCATATATGTATACTCGCAAAGGAGTGCTGCTACATCGACTAAGGGTTTGGTTGAGTCAGGCAGTCTATCAAATAAAAAAATAAAAAATAAAAAGTGTTTCCGGTCTTTAAAATTAAAAAAAACCTAAAATTACATTTATGGTAACAAATTAAAGACAACCATGCAAGTGTGTATATATATATATATATATATATATATATATATATATATATATATATATATATATATATATATATATATAAATATATATATATATATAAATATATATATCTTCTTTATAAAGCTTCCTTATGAACCTACTGATGGTGAAACAAGTTGTTGAAGAAAAAAATTAGATTATATATATAAATATATATATACATTTATATATATATATATGTATATATAATATATATATTTAATATATATTAATATATATTATATATATAATATATATATATATATATATATTATATATATATTATAATGATTTATGATATATTATAATATATATATTATATATATATTATAATGATCCAAAATGCAACTGTCGAAATAAAGCAGAATGCCCCCTGAATGGTAAGTGCAAATCCACAAATATTATATATAAATGCATCATCGCAGCAAAAAACCAACCCAGCAAAGTTTTTATAGGATTAACGGAAGGTGAGTGGAAAACCAGATACAACAACCAAAAATCATCACTCAACAATATTAAATACAAAAATCATCACTCAACAATATTAAATACAAAAATTCTACCGCCCTATCAAACTATGTCTGGGATTTAAAAAGCAATTTTAATGAGACCCCTATGCTAACATGGTCTATTCTCAAATCAGTACCCCCCTACTCAAATATTTCCAAAAAATGCCCACTATGTTTGTATGAGAAATTTACTATTATATCATATCCAAAACCTGAAGAACTGTTAAATAAGAGAACCGAAATTATATCAAATTGCCGCCACGAAAATAAATTCTTATTAAAAAATTACAAAGCTTGCTACAAACCTGACTAACAACTATGAATAAAAATATCTATACTAATCTGCTCCATATATCTCTAGGCTAACTAATAAATTACTCACATACACAGCTTTTGTAATATGTTTCATAATATTATGTATATTTTTATATCAATTTTAATTCTTATTTTTATTTTATTATTTTTTAATACACAAATAATACACATTAACACATACAAAATATTTTAAACAACATTAAACATATAACTATTTCACAATTATTAGCCAACTAAAAACAAATAATTAATATTATTAACGTAACTACTAATCAATTTCCGTCCTGTAACGATCTAAAATACATATATAAACCGTAACGTCCACTAAACAAATCGTAGCAAAATTAAACTTTTACTACTTGCCTGATGATTGTGATAACACATGAAACTCAGAGTTGCAATATTAAATTATATTATAAACATTAGCATTTAGCTAATTCCTGGTACTGCGGGTAACAAAAACATATATATTATATAGCTCTAGTTTATCTATTGAGCACTCTTTCAAGTATACAATATTATACATGATAATATAAAGATATTTTCTTTATTCATATATATATACACTTACGTATTACTCTCCTAATAGTTGTTAGTTGAGCACTCTATATTTGTATATTCAACAATGGATAACATCCAGTTTGATTATTCTCTTAAAAACATACCCACAACTGGAAAAACAAATTATAATATCAAATTAGTAGAAAAAATAGAAAGTTTCATAAAAAGAGTTCGTTGGAAAACTCATTTTTTTCTGAAAAACGAACAAAACAATAAAACAAACGATAATTACGGTTTTAAATCAAACACCCCCTCAATGTACCGAGCTAAATGACTTTGAAATCGACCTTTTAAATTTAGTAAAATCTATTAAATTCAGAAACATAAACGATCAATTTCAAACAAAAATAAAAAAAGATATCCTTAAAATTGTAACTAGCAAAGAAGTTCACGTATTTGCTGATAAAACCAATAATCTATATAAAATGTCTGCTGAAAGTCACAATAAACTGATGAACGAAAATGTTACAAAAACCTATAAAAAAGCACTGGATAATTTAGAAAAATCAGTCAACCTAGAAGCCAACCAAATAGCTTTAAAACTAAATTTAAATAACCGAATAGAATACCTAGCAAAATCTCCAGCATTTATCACCTTAAAAGACCATAAAGAAAACTTTCAATCAAAACCTGCTTGCCGGTCTCATTAACCCGGATAAAAGCGAAATTGGAAAAATAAGCAAAAAAATCTTAGACATTACTAACACATACTTAAGAAATAGCCTAAAAGTAAACCAATGGAAAAATACCACCGACGTTATTAATTGGTTCAACGACATAGAAGACAAAAATAGTTGTTTCTTCATCCAATTCGACATAAATGAATTTTATCCATCTATAACTACAGAAATATTTAATAAAGCCGTTTCCTTTGCAAAACAACACACCACAATAACAGACGAACAACTTAGAATTATAACACATAGCCAAAAATCCCTCCTCTACTACAACAATAACACATAAATAAAAAAATTGAACCATGAAAGTTTTGATGTAACAATGGGCAGCTACTATGGCGCTGAAATTTGCGAACTTGTTGGGATCTACATTCTCAACGAATTATCTAATATAATTATAAAAACCGACATAGGGCTTTACCGTGATGATGGCTTGTTGATAATACGCAATTCTAACGGCCAAGAAATGGATCGAATCCGAAAAAATATAATCCAAAATTTAAAGACATTGGATTTCAAATAGACATAAAAACAAATCTTAAGTCAGTTAACTTCCTTGATGTAACTTTCAATTTAGCCCAAAACACCCATAAGCCTTTCAAAAAACCCAACGATAATCTTCAATACATCCACATATGTTCTAATCATCCACCACAAATTATTAAACACTTACCTACTTCAATATCAAACAGACTATCGCAAAATTCCTCCAGCGAAGTTATATTTAATCAATCTAAAAACAAATATGAACAAGCACTAAAAAATAGCGGATACAAAAACTACTCCCTCAAATATCAGAACAAACAAAAAATGCCCCAGAAAAATCGTAAACACAATATCATATGGTTCAACCCCCATTTAATAAAAACGTCTCCACAAATGTTTCAAAAATTTTCTTGTATTTACTAGAAAAAAACTTTCCTAAGACACACAAACTTCACAAAATCTTAAACAGAAACACTGTAAAGGTAAGCTACAGTTGCACTGAAAATATAGAAAAAATTATAAAAAACCACAACAAAAAAATTATCTTCCCTAGAATTGAAGATAATGATCCAAAATGCAACTGTCGAAATAAAGCAGAATGCCCCCTGAATGGTAAGTGCAAATCCACAAATATTATATATAAATGCATCATCGCAGCAAAAAACCAACCCAGCAAAGTTTTTATAGGATTAACGGAAGGTGAGTGGAAAACCAGATACAACAACCAAAAATCATCACTCAACAATATTAAATACAAAAATTCTACCGCCCTATCAAACTATGTCTGGGATTTAAAAAACAATTTTAATGAAACCCCTATGCTAACATGGTCTATTCTCAAATCAGTACTCCCCTACTCAAATATTTCCAAAAAATGCCCACTATGTCTGTATGAGAAACTTACAATTATATCATATAAAAATACATATATAAACCGTAACGTCCACTAAACAAATCGTAGCAAAATTAAACTTTTACTACTTGCCTGATGATTGTGATAACACATGAAACTCAGAGTTGCAATATTAAATTATATTATAAACATTAGCATTTAGCTAATTCCTGGTACTGCGGGTAACAGTAACATATATATATTATATATATATATATATATATATATATATATATATATATATATATATATATATATATATATATATATATATATATATATATATATATATATATATATATATATCTTTATATATATATATATATATATGTTTATATATATAAATGCATATAAGTATACATTTATATATATACCATATATATATATCATATATATATATATATATATATATATATATATATATATATATATATATATATATATATATATATATATTCAATTTTTTATTTCTTTAAGGCTGAGTGGGAAGCTTTAGAAATATCTGAACACAAATGGGCTTTGAAAGATGTTGAAGAAGATTTAATGAATTCATATGCATACAATCTTAAAATATACGAAGAGTTAAAAGATAAAGATCTGTAATTTCAATAATAATTAAATGATTGAGATGCTTAGTGGGATTTTAATTTATGAGTTTTAATTTTTTTTAAGTAGTTGCTGTAATTAATACCACATTTAATTAGAAAAAAAAATTTACTGAAATATGTTTGTTTTCACAAATAAATTACAAAGTTCTCATTAAGTTGTTTTTTGGTAGAATAATTGATATTATTATCAAATAATTTTTTAAATAAAATTAACAATATATTTAATTTAGAAATAAGAAATTTGTTTATTTTCTTTTATATACTTTATTACTGTTGTTTCTTATATTATTGTTATTATTATTTCTTTTATATTTTGTTATTTTTATTTCTATTAATTTATTATGCTTTTGTTACATAATTTCAGTTAAAATATTTCATCTGATTTAAAATATTTTTAATTATAAATATTTTAACATAGTTATAATTAATGTCATTTCTACTTTTATATGAAGCTGTTCATTATTTAAATATGTTTAACATTGCATTGATTGATATTGCTGTTTGTTACATTCATTTATAATATATTAATGAATTTTATATCTATTCTAAATATATATCTGTGAAATATTACTAATACTATTTAAAAATAATTTTATTATAAGACCAATGGATTATGATTTGATATAAGCATAATAGAATTATTTTATATTATCCGAAATGGATATCCCACTTCAACTACATGAGTTTTATCCATTGAATCATGTGGAGAAATGTCCAACATATACAGAAACACTTCTTCGGCTTGAATTTGTACAATTCAGTGATTTGGATGCATTATACACAGATTTAGAAACTCTTCAAGGAGCTGCCAATATAAGATTGAGAAAACTAGAAGAAGAAGTAAAAATATTAAGTGAGTGGTGTGATCTGAAAGACCGTTTAAAATCAGATGTTGATTTAAATTTTACAAATTCTATTACCAGTAAACGAACTAGATCTGGTAAGAGTTTTAAATTATATATATATATATATATATATATATATATATATATATATATATATATATATATATATATATATAAATATATATATATATATATATATATATATATATATATATATATATATATATATATATATATATATATATATATATATATATATAATGACTTTTATCCAGGTCAAGTTGATGAATGTAAAGTTTTAAAGAAGCAAAAAATGGAAGAACCAGCAAAAGTAAATATTTCAAAAGGCAGAAGCAAAAGTAAGTTTTAACATTTAAAAGTTAAGACATACAAAATAAAGATCAACTCAATTTTTTTATTTTGTTTTGTGAACTTTTCAAGTGTTTTCAAGTTACAGGCTTGAGAACAAAACAATAAAAATTTATTAAAATGTACTTGCAAGATACTATTGCAAAATAATATTACTTGTATATTAAAATATATGCAAGTATCTTTCTAAAATTCTCTTTATTATATTTATTTAATTTAAAATGATAAGTTAAACAAAATCCGGTCTTTTATCAATTTAGATAAACATATCTATGTAATACTGATAAGTTAGTTTTTTAGCAATTTTTGTTTGTATAGATTTTAAATGTCATAAAATGTCAAATGAATAAAAAGGTATGGTTTTAGTTTGAGTTTATTCAAATATTTAGTTTGAAATAGTTTTGCAATAATTTAAAAATATTATTTAGGTAGTACAAACAGAACTTGCCTGACTCGTCATTTAGCAAAGTCTCATTCATTTACTGTATCTGTCCCTGCATGCTCTGAAAACTTTTATTTGTTATATATATGTATATATAGTCTGCATATATATATATATATTTATACATACATACATACATACATATATATTATTTAAAGAAATGCAAAAACCTTCAATTGATGAACGCAATCCTCAGAAACTTCTGTATATACTTGGAAATAGTTATGACACAGAATTTTCATCTATTGCAAAACCTCCTTCAATGAAAGCACGCGAACCCAGCACTGACGATTTAGATACCGCACCCAGCACTGACGATTTAGATATAGATTTTTATATATATATATATATATATATATATATATATATATATATATATATATATATATATATATATATATATATAGTCAAACAAATAGCACACACTATAAACATAATATATCTATAAACATAGAGAAGTAAACATCTCATTTTTGGCGCCAAATGTTTTTTTTGCATCAAAATATGGTAGACCATATGATATTTTCTGGTGACAAACAGATAGCACACGTCAGTCATTTAACATTTGACTCCAACAAAGGAATTGCTAACTCTATGTAAGTGATACGTATATTAACATAGACCAAAGATTATATGTGAACTAATCATATGTGTTACAGAGGACTACTATGAGACGTGGAACTAAGTTAAATACAGAAGAAGTCACCAAGACATTTAAGGCTGCCAATGTATCTACGTGTGAGATTTTGAAACATATGCAGCGAAGTCAGAAAGTGATCGAGAAGATTTTGAAGGATTCTGATACATATTTGAAAACAAAATCAACCAAAATGCTTCAAACATCCCACAATCTTTGTTTGAAATGGTCATTTCCCCCATGCCTAAACGTTGCATTCAGGTTATGAAGAAAGGTAAGAAGATTGACTATTAGGCACGTTTTTTGTTTTTTACATGTTTTAAACAAAAACAAAGACAATATTGTCCATTTTATTGTATTTTATTTCTTGTGTTAAATTGTATTAAATATGTATTAATTAATGTGTTAAACTTAATACTTTCATACACTTATTTTTATTACTAAATTATTGCATGTGCTATTTGTTTGGTGCGGACTGTATATATAAATATATATATATATATATATATATATATATATATATATATATATATATATATATATATATATATATATATATATATATATATATATATTTTTTTAAGTTTATTTTAAATACAAAGTTATTTTAATTTACTATGTCATACATTATAGAGCGCTTAAAGAAACAGTTTAATAATGATTCTTGATTACATTTTTGTTGTTGTTGTTGTTGCTATTATACCTTTTTAATCAATATATTCCTTGAATTATTTCTTAATACATCAGTAACTGATAATTAACAAATTTGAAAAGTCAATTGAGCATAATTTTTTTTTTTGAAATTGTAAAATGCTTTCGAGCATCTTTTGTCTATTTATTTGGAATTAAACAATCATAAATTCTTCTCAAAAAATGAAAAGAATAAGAATTTGTAATCTGTACACAAGTGAGTAATTAAGGTTTTTTTTTCTATTTCATTTATTGTGTTCTAACTTTTTGCATTTTATATGTGTTTATATTTTGATGTACCTTTTACCATGGCTTATTTATGTTTACTTATTATTTGATACTGTTAAAAGGTTCAAAATATCATAGTTCAATGTTTATATGGATGGTTAAACGTTATTATATTATTATTATTATTATTACGATGGTTAAACCAAGCCTATATTTACTATACTAAAATTTTTATAGAGCACTGAACAGCAATTACTTTTAGTTTGTTTGATAGCTTTTGTTGAAAGTTTTTCAACTTTATATCTAATAGATGATATTTGAAATAAATTTTAAATAGCGAGAAATATTTTTCCGTGCGTTACATAAAAAAAGTAAATATAAACAATGCAAAATGGAAATAAACGATAAACGAATTAGTTATTAAGATATCTAGTAACAATTTAAAAAATAGTTTTTAAAACTAGAACAAAAATATTTAAATATTTTAGAAATTTAAAAATATTTAGTTTTTTTTCCCTAAAAATAGCTTTGTAAATAATTTATCATATTTATCATCCCATTGCTTCATTTAAGTTAGATAAGCTCACTTTGAACAAGGTAAAATTATGAAACCACACAGCATTGGTAAAATTTCTCCTACTGAGAAACAAGATCGTAGAGGGCTCAGATAAGGGTTTAGCTGCAAGGTACCTTAATACTTTATTTACTTAATACTACAATAATAATAATTTTGTTTTGTAGTTGATTATTTCAACTTTTAACTTCTTTATTTCTAAATAACAGTTGATAAGTAAAGCCTAAAGTGTTAAAATTAAAAAGAGCATTTGAGTCAAAATAATTGAATTTGATGGAATATTATTTTCACTATCTGAGACAAACTAACTTTTTTATGCTAAAGTAGGAAGATTGCACGTCAATATTCCAAGAAAAAAATCAGGAAAACTTTATTATGTATTACTAAAGTGTTTTTGCTAATATTAGTTTTGACCAGTTTTGAAAGTAAAGTTTTGTAAACTATTTTTCTTAAACAATTTAGCATTTATTTAATTTACAGTTGTGATCACAGATGTAGTTTTATAATTAGAGGCGGTTATAATGGCTGTTTTTGTAAGAACATGAATTATAAATTATGTTGTAATTTCGTTTATTTATTGGCAGAGGCAGAAGGGTCTAATTTTCTTATTTTATTTAATCACTGTATCCCAATAGTTTGTAGGATATTTAAATTTTTCATTAATAATATGTTCTGAACAAATTCTACTATGCTTTTTAGCTTCCCATTGAGATTGAATTTACATGATTTATTGATTTTTTTAAATGGATAAGTTTAAATGGTTCAGAGTAGCAGCAAATAGGATCTTCTCTTGGACGTTTATGAATCTCACAAATAACTTTTTTCCACTTTTTAAGATTTTTTTAGTGTTTGGAAAAACCAATGGCAACACAAGAAAGTGATGTAGCCATTTTAAACAAAGAATTAAATTAAACCAAGTAGACTGTTATTTCTTATACGTGTTTCTTTATGCTATATCTACTTTTTGTGTAAAATACGCACAAAACATTCATGCTTCTTGATATCCGGGATTTAAATAAATTTTGAATATCTTCTATTATTTCATTTCAACATATTCGTTGTATTGGGTGGTTTGGCTCTAAGTCATTCATAAAATATTGAATGATATGCACATATCGACGTGCATATCATTTACAGTAATATATTTTTTGGTTTATGTGAATAATTTCAAGCCTTTAATAGGAATTTTGTTTTGACAGTAAATTTATGTATAAAATTACATTCATTATTAAATTACTCATACATTTTATTAGTAGACATTATCTTTTTATATATATTTCTTATAATCTTATAAATTTAAATTAAATCTTATTGATTTTTCTTTGTATATATATATACATATATATATATATATATATATATATATATATATATATATATATATATATATATATATATATATATATATATATATATATATATATATATTTTAATCGAGGCAAACCCACTACAGATTCGAGTGACAACGATGTTTGTTCTTCCAAACCTAAACTTGCATATGAAGCGCCAAATAAATTTTGGAGCTATGTTGAACCTTATTGTTCGGATATTTTACCGGAGCAAATTACTGCAATTGAGGAATCTCTTTCCACCAAAGCGGAAATCAGCGAATATTACAAGATGCCTGCATTAGGAGTACATTACTCCGACGTATGGAATAAAGAAGATTTCCTTGAAGAGCAACAGCAAAGCGCAAAAATTGATAAAAAGAGAAGTTCGCCAATTTCGAATGTTAACTTAACTGAAAGACTAAATAATGACAGTGCACTGTTAACAGAGAAAGAGGAATGTTCTTACGGATCATTTACACAGCGCCTTATATCAGCGCTTGTTGACGAAAATATAATGGCTCCTGTTTGCGAAAAAGATCTTCACGATGCCGTCAAACTTGATAGTAACAAAACCGAAATTAGACCTCATAGAAATCTTTCGAACAATAATCATTCAAAATCTTTAGAATCCGCTATAAAAGAGGAGCTTTACTCGCTCGGATTAATTGACTCATTAAATGAAGAAGAAAATAAGGATGACGACGATGAAATTTTAATGGAGTTGCGTAGACTTCAGAGTGAGCTGAAAGCTGTGCGATCCCACAATAAGCATTGCGTCAGTAAGTTAGTAGCTCGCGCTAAAATTGCTATGAAAAAACAAGAAGTTCGTCAAAAAGCAAAAATACTTGATGCTGAAGTTGTTGATATATTTCGAAAATTTTCTTCTAGTAAAGCAAAAAAAAAAGGTTTGTCTAGAAAAGATCGAGAAATGGCATGGAAGGTATATAATGAACGCAAAGCATTATGGGAAATAGTGGACAGTGAAGATGCAGAAAATAAAGTTGAATAGTTTGTATATTATAAATCAGGTCGAATATTAATTAATATAAAAAGCTTCAATTTTTTTAGTGCTAACCACAAAGTGTTTCATTTGTTTGCGAGTTTAAGTCGGTCCAGGCGTTGTATTAAGCTGGTTTTGCGGAATTTTAATAAATATTAATTTTATAAATCGTTATATTTTGTAAAAAGTAAGATATACTAAAGGGGCAAGGTGCATGGTTTTTTTTTTATTGGATTAGGAAAGGATTTTTTTTATTGTGTGGTGTGGACGAACCAATGAATTTAATCAAATTTTAATAAATGTATTAAAATTTGATTAAATTTTGCTTTTATTGAGTGAAACAAATATTTGGTTGGTTAGTTCTTCCTTTTTTTTTAACTTTTTTTGAGATTCGAAAACTTCTAGCTAGAACTTTGAAATATTTTTTTGATGTAGAAAAATTTGTATCCTATAATTGATGTCAATGTCATAAAATCGCCTCCCCAACCCATTATTGGTAGGCAATGACTTTTTTGACAAAAAAAATGTTTTGTCAAAAATTCATTGACAATTTTCAAATTTCAATAAAATATTTTTTAGCGTATTAAGATTGTAAGTTTTGTTAAGTATTGTAAGTTTTACAACTACTTGCTTTTTCTTGTTGCTTTTTTTTATAGATTTTTTTTTTTTTTTTTTTTTTTTTTTAATTTTAATTTAATTTTTTAGTTTTTGTTTGCTTTTAAGTTTGAAATTTACATCCTGTTTAAACAAATATATATATAAATAAGATAGAAAAAACATTGTGATTATTCTCAACCTTCACAAAATGATTCCCCGTGTGTTTATGGGCAATCTATGTTATGTTATGGAGAAAATCTATGTTATAGAGAAAACAAAGCTGTATTAATAAACACAAGTTTAAAAACAGACAAATATATATATTATTGTAACTTTTTGCATTTGTTTTTTCATACTAAAGGAAAGGATCGTAAAATAGCGACAAACAGATTAAATCCGGTTATCCGTTTATACAAATTTAGATGTCTTGAAAAAATTCAAGGTTATAAGGGTGAGTCAAGTTATTATATTGACACTAATATATGCGAAAACTTTTTATCTATAGTCTTATATTATACTCTGGGAAATCAATGATGCAAAATAGCAGTTAATAAAATATAACAAACTTTCTATGATATCAAGACTATGTGCTAGTTAAAAGTCCATAAGGATATCTTTAAAAGTTATGTAGTACTTACATGATAGATAGTCCAGCATGAAATTTTGTGTGAAATAATCCTATTAAATACATCTTGTAAAAATTGTATATATTTATGTATGTGTGCATCTATATGTTGTGGGTATGTACGTGGAAGTATAACTGTATATTTGGGTACATATGTATGTTTATATGTATGTGTGTATATTTACAATCAACCTGTTTGTATTTGTGTGTATATATGTATGTATGCCTGAATGTGTGTGTATATTTACAACCAACCGGTTTGCCAGAAGACTATATACAACCAACCAACACAACCGTACACAAGAACAGATGAAAAAGATTCCATTAAATATGTTATATTATACATCACATGAAGAATTTTCTTTAATGAAGAATGAAGTAAACGCTATAATGGCCAAGTACTGCATCTAATGAAGAAGATTATTTCTAATAAATAAAGTTAATTTGGTAGACCAGTCATATTAAAAATGTTTTTATGAAGAAGCTTATTTTGAATAAATAAATAATTTGGAAGATTAGTAACATTGAAAAAATGCATTCTAGTACCAATAAACTACTTAGCTATCGCTTCCAATATCGCAAAATCCAGCTATTTTACTAACGGCCTACAGCTTAATGATAAGTGATAAGTAATTAAAAAACATTACAATAGAGGGAAAATATTGAGGTAAACAAAACAAAAATATTGAGGTAAACAAAAGGTAAAAAAAAGTCTTGGCTCTATTTTCAGCGGTTCTACGTGACAAGACCTCATGGTCTTCTTTGATTGGTCTTCTTTGATTGGTCTTCTTTGATTGGTCTTCTTTGATTGGTCTTCTTTGATTGGTCTTCTTTGATTGGTCTTCTTTGAGTTTCCACGTTCTTTATCTTAATTTTTATCTTATAACGCTTTATTTTTTACTTTTTACTCGTAATTTCTTTTATATATAATTGTATTTTGTGTATTTATTTATGGAATCTTTGTAAAACCTTTCTGCTGACCAAGTAGATAGTTAAGCATTTTTAGATCTACGCAAATAATCCAGTTGTGTTCTTAATATTTAATCAAGTTAAGCACCATTTTAATGTATTCGTAAGTTACTCGCAAATAAACAGAATGACCATTGGTACAGAACCAAAAATATTTCCATTGTGCAAAATGACGCTTTTGAGACTTCGCTTTGAGCTATCGATAAATATCTCCTTCTTCTAAAGCAAGCGCTTGCTTTAGAAGCAGGAGATCCAGGTTCGAAACGAACTCTGGACATATATTCCCATCTAGGTAAGGAAGAAGGTTTCAATTCTTGTTCTAAAGTAAGAAACTTTTGCAAAGCTATCGAGTAGGTTTTTTCCCTATAAACGTGACGTTAATACTTCTGCTGTTTGCTTAGAAAGTCCTAAATCACAAACTAAGTCATTCAGTTCTATCTGACTAAAACACTGAGGCAAATTGAATTGTTTAGCATTATATGAGAAGTCTTCCAAATCTGGTAAAAATTCTTCTGTTTCTGAAGCAGACATGCTTTGTTCATCTTCTGACAAAAGAAACCTTTAAAAATTGGAAATGGAATCTCGTTAGAATGTTGAATTGGTCTAATTGCAGAAGGAATGTTGGGATAAGCTTTTTTTTGCCTCTTTATTTTGCCAATACCAGTAACAAAAAGACAAAAAAAGCAGTCGTCATTGTGATTTAGTGGTTCCCTCCATACCATGAGGACTACAAAGGTAAATTCTTTCTTTTTCCTTTTTTCCAATCTTGAAGAATTTCTTCACAAATATGGAACACAGTATGTGGAGCCCACATTTTGTCTTGGTCGCCAAGTTTAACATCGAAATACGATTTATATGCTAGTTTTACAAAATTAGTAATGTTTTGTTTTTGTCGAACAAGTGTATAGTAGATATAACAGAATGAGTTAGGATTATGCTTGCACTTATGTCGATTTGTAGAAGCCATCATATTATATATTTGATCTAATAAAAACAATGACATGGTTACTTTTTTTTTAACTATTAAATAAAAATACCTATGAAAATCATAATTTTTAAAAATTTGATAAATTGGTTATTGCAAAAAAACTAGTGCTTGCTAACAAAAACGGACCTTATATTTGGATTCAGCGTTTAAAAAAACATAAAAATCAGTTTAAATATCTCATGCAACAGGAAAAATGTTTTTTTTGTAAACCCTTATAATTTCAAAAACTGGTTTAGTATTTTTTTATTTTTATAGCTTTCTTTTCACTCACTGACGAGTCCGCATTTTTTTTTTGTGGAGGCCAAAACTTCACTGCGCTTTTTGAAGCAATTCTTTTGATCGTACAGCCCTGAAATTTTACAAATAATCTTTTGCCGACTAACAATAGCTATATTTGTTACATTTGATTCAATAAGTATTTTAGATTTACGATGCCCCACCTCCCCGTTGGTTAGATCTGGAACTCCGAAAAAAATATCGGAAACCGAGAGGGCATCAAAAAGTGTTAAGTATCAATATAAATTTAATTAAAAATTTTAAAAATATTCCACTTGTTAATTTCAGACAAATAAAAATGCGTCCAAAAAAGAGCAAATACATCAACCGAGAAGAAAACCCAACCAACATTTAAATTAATAATAAAAAAAAATATGCTCTAAATATTTTTGTTAATATTATATACAGAATTCAAAATAAATTTTTATTGAATATTAATCATAATCAATAAGTGTAATAATTCAATTTTATCAAGACTAAAAAGTAGAAAATAAAATAAATAAAAAAAACTTTTTAAAAATAGCTTTCTATTCAATCGACTAAAAAGTAGAAAATAACTTTTTTCGTTTCTGGTACTCGTACTCATCGAAGTAAAGGAATAGAAAGTTTGGCGCCTTTAGCTTTATGTACATTTAAAACGAATTTGATTTTGAAAGCATCTGACTTAAAAGACGCCAAACTTTTTATTCCTTTACCTCGATGAGTTTGTTTGTTTACATACGTACATGAATTGCCTTCAATGTCTTCCAGTATTGGCTTTACAAAAGTGATTATTACTAAGTACATGATTTCCACGAGTACCAGAAACAGAAAAAAGTTATTTTCTACTTTTTAGTCGATTGAATAGAAAGCTATTTTTAAAAAGTTTTTTTTATTTATTTTATTAAAGTTCATTATTCTTAAAATATGTTTGTTATTTTTATAGAGTGTATAGATCTAGTTTGCCTTTAGAAGTACTACACCATGCGATATTTGCGTAATTTAACTAACTTTGTATAAAACTTAAATATATTTATTTTAGATATTTTAGATTAGTATAAAATTCCAATACTTTTTGATATTTTATTGCCAATATAGGCAATATGTTTCCAGGTAATATTTTCGTCGATGAACCGAATATTAAAACTTTGATGTTATACAATAAACCGATCATGCTGAATCCAAATCTGATAACCTTTTTTAATTTGTTGGTTTTGTTGGTCAGATATTGTCTAATATGAATATGAAACTAAATGTCGAAAACATTAAAAAAAAAAAAATTAACCAAAAATAAATATTTTAGTTAAAATATTTAGTTTCAATACGGTGTTCTTTGAAATCAATATAAGTTCCTTTATTTAACTATATGCAGCTGTTTTTTATTTTGAATTATTAGGTGATCATATGTGTTCAAAATATACTAGAAATATGTAGAAAAATTTTTGAAAACGTGGGCAAGATTGAAAAGTCTATTTTTTCAAAATGATCTTTGTAAACGAAATATGAAGTTAAATAAAAACGTTAAATTAGGACCCATAACACTTTACAAAACACTTTACATAACACTTTACATAACACTTTACATAACACTTTACATGCTATCTATAAATATCTATTTAATTTTAGGTGAAATTTTTCTGTGTAGAATATTCATTTTTTTTGTTATAACTATTGAAACTTGTGTCACAGAAGGAACCAATTGTTCCTTTTGTGATTCTTTTTAATGTCTTTTATAATTCTTTTGAAAGTCTTTTGTGATTCTTTTGAATTTCTATAGCTCAAAATTTATAATTCTACTAAGAATGTCTTCACTTAAAACTGAATAGATATTTATAGATAGCATGTGAGGTATTATTGCCCCCTTCTAAACTTTTTTAGTTTTTTTTTTTGAATTTTCAATTTAGTTTACAAAGGTCATTCCTTTTGAAAGATAATACTTTTCAATTCTCCCCATTAAGGTGTTAATTTTTTGGTAATGTTTGGTATCTCCAGTTTCTTGTATAAAAAATAGATGAACTTTAGTTTGAAAGTAACTGAAAAGTCATCGGTTTTATTTACTTTTTGAAAAAAGCCACCCACCTTGACCCTTGATTACACGGTGGGTCAGTGGCGTAGCAAGGAATTTTGCGCCCGGGGCCAAAAATAAATATTGCGCCCATTTATTCCCATTAGGGAGCTTTTCTTATAGGTTTTAGATTCAGTACCAGTAAGTCTTGTGTTTTGCAGTAATATATAACATGTATATATATTAGGGTGCATCACAAAGTAACAATTTAAAAAATTGATTTTGTCTGACACCTAATTGTATCAAAAAAATATATAAAAAAAACAATGACTTAACTAAAAAAAATTTTAGAATAAGAAATATTTTTAGAGGTCCCCCGACACTCTTGAATATTTGACCAGTCCCTAATATTTATAAAATATATAGTTTTTTAAAAGTAGGTCGTGTTGGGTCTAAAATTAAGCAAAATCTTTAAAAAATTTCAAAAATAATAATTTAAAAAAAAAAACTTTTTATATTTCACTGCTATGTATATATAAAACTACAAAAAAATGCACCTTTTTCATTTTTATTTTAAAAATGTCATATTTATTGCAGTAAAATCTAATGTGAATTTCTTTTAATAAAATGATGATTATTTTTAAAATTTTTATAAAATATCACTTAATTTGAGACCCAACATGACCTACTTTTAAAAAACTATTTTTTTGAAATCATTAGGGACTGGTCAAATATTCAAGGGTATCGGGGGACCTCTAAAAATATTTCTTATTCTGAAATTTTTGAAAGTCATTGTTTTTTTGATATATAGAACACAATTAGGTGTCAGACAAAATCAATTTTTTAAATTGTTATTTTGTGATGCACCCTAATATATATATATATATATATATATATATATATATATATATATATATATATATATATATATATATATATATATATATATATATATATATATATATATATATATATATATATATATATATACATATATATATATATATATATATATATATATATATATATATATATATATATATATATATATATATATATATATATATATATATATATACATATATTAACTGTGTAAATAAAAGAAAATACAATGTTGTGCTATAATGTAATTATATTTCTCTTGTATATTTACAGATAATTTGAGATATTGAAGTATGTTTCAAACAATTTAACATATGATTATTCTAAGCTATCATACTTGCAAGATAGTTATTGATCTGCAAATTAATGAAAAAATACTGTTTAAGACGTAAATCTATTTAAGTTGAAGGGCACCTCTAGCTTTCAGTGATGCAAAACTATCAATAATTTTATCAAAGTTAATTTTGTTGAAATTTTATGTTCAACAGATAAAATGGCCAAACTAGATTAGCGTTCTTGTCTCATCGTTAGCTTTTTATCAATTTAGCTTAAAATAGCTTTTATCAATTTTATTTATCAATTTTAGCTATTTTATCAATTTTAGCTTTGAGAAGCTGCTTCACAACTAGCTACTGATACAGCTATTGTTAAAAAAATTCTTATGGCCAAAGAAAATTTGGTACACTTGCCAGTACCATTTGAGAATCCAAGACAAGACTTCTAAAGCACTCAAATTCTTTAACTCTTGCGGATCTATCTTGGTGTTTGTTTGGAACACTGTCCTATAAAGTCGAAGACGATTCACTACAAATAACATTTCCAATGGATTTAACTCATTGTAAGTTTTGCACATATATTCAATCTGGCGTTTAAGGAACTCATTATTTTCCCCACTCAGCCATACTGCAGTTTTAAAGAAACAAACTTTTCTCAAGTTCTTGCAAATTAAATGAGTGGTTCACAATTTCTGCTTGCAGCCTATCCACAACTTCGAACTGTTCTCGACTAACTTCATCAACGAGACTTAAGCAAGCATCTCTGGTTTGTTCATTCGGCATTTTCTTTCTTTTCGGCAAACTCTTTTTTCTGTTGCAATATTGTATGTTTGGCATATCTTCAAGGCATAAATACTTGCTTCCGTTACAACTGTACCTCATTCTTGGGTTAGAAACATCGCTAACGTTTCCGTCTTTAGGGCACAATGATCTAGCGGTAGTCCTTTTATTTGTAGAAACTTTTGTGCATCCTTAACATCAACTAAGAGAATGCTCTAAAAGTAAAGAAAAGCTAAAAAGGGATATGTCCTTTTGTTTCAATCTCATAATCACCATCTCTGAGCTCTTCAAGAGCATCTGTTATATCATCATGTGACCAAAGGGCATGAACTATGTTAAGTCTGGAACTTAATAACAAAATATCAATTTAGATGAATTTATGATGACAATGTGTGTCAACAAAATTTTGGACACCGTTTCTGGTGCACTTACGTCAGAAAAAGATGAAACCATCCCGTTGACATAAAACAGAACTGCCGTTTTAAAAATAAAATATTAACAAAAAAAAAAAACTTTTAAGCTGAAGACGCTGATCACAACAATCCAGCGAAAATTTCTTTTAAAAATTAAATTTAATATCGAGAGAAATTCGTATTTATTGAGGTTTATAAAAAATAATTTACATACTCTTATACATGATGTCTACATTTAAATTATATATATATATATATATATATATATATATATATATATATATATATATATATATATATATATATATATATATATATATATATATATATATATATATATATATATATATATTTATATATATATATATGGTACTTGAATATAGACGATCAAGTCACAAGCTTAAAAAATATTACAGTTTTATAGCAGAATAGTAATTATTGTATAACTTTTATTTCAGTTAATAAATATAATTAAAAATTTTTTTGTGTCCCCCTCGGCTTTGGCATTACGTTTTAAATTTATGGGGAGTCATTTATGGATAGGGATTTATGGATTTAGGAATTTATGGTGACTTTCTTTATATATATGAGTAATTATACAAAAGTTGTTTCTGTTTGACATCGTGATATTTTCCAAACATGTTTGTAGTATTGAGAATACACTACCAAGTGTGTCTCTACTAATTAAAAGCTGTTTCTACTAATTAAACCATCAAAACATTTAAGCCTGGACTATTCGGAGGTTGAGATTTCAACTTCAGGCTCCAACCTACTTTTACAAGTTCTTCTTGTAAAGCATAATCCGTATTTGTTAAATTAGGCTTGGCAGTGTCGTTGGTATCACCCAGTGCGGTAAACATTTGGTGTCACCCCTTTTAGACTTTCACTAACAGTGCCGACAACACGAGTTGTCGAATTTTTAAAAAAAAAAAGTCTTCAGTTAAAAGTTGGGGCTTAATACTTAATACAATCTTTTGATATTGAATAAAAAACGATTTTTGTGTGATAGCAAAGTTATTTATAAAGAAAAAAATTAAAACCAAAAATAAATTAACAGGAGCATATAGAGCATAAGCTCTGAGTCAGGTTGTGATAGCGTCACTAGGTGCAGCCCGCATCCCCTAGTCACGCCACTGAGGCTTGGCATTGAAAAATATTCACACTGTAAGACGAAATGTGATAAGTTATGTGAAACAAAAAAAAAGTAAATTGTTATGAGTAGTACTTTATTTCGTTAATTTATTAAATTTTTTTCTCTCTTAAATTTGTACTTTTAGAATATAATTACAATAATACAGTACAAATTTAGCAAACCTTTAAAAAAATTCCTAAATCGTGGAACGGACGCAGTATTTTTTTATGCTAATTTCAAACAAATAATTTATGCAAATATACAATAATAAAAAATTATTATAAATTAAATTTTAAAGAAAATCTTTTTTCAAAAAAGTATTTCAAACAAATCTCTATACTATAACATTTGTTTAAAAAAAATCTATACATATATGTATATAGGTTATAAATTTAAAGTTAATCACGAATTAAAAAATGTTAAATTTTTTTTGTTTTGTCCTGTCAAAAATCAAATTTTTCAGACTACTGTGTGTTGAGTAATTTCCTATACGATATTGGTTTAATCTTATAGGAATCCTGTAGATTTTAAAGAAATTTTAAAATTTCTATAGGAACATTAATATTCTTACAGGAATATAATATTAATCCCAGAGCAATTCTAAGGTCGTACTGCATATCTTATGATCTATAGGATCCAATAAGACTTTTTGACTAGGGAAGGGGTCCCGAAATTCTGACGTGTTAATTTAAGGTTTTTTTTACTTTTATATTATTATATTATCACTTATCATTATTACTGATTAATATTTTTTTTAAATACCAACCGCAATATTAACATTTTATACATCAAAATAACTAAATATTATTATTATTGAAATATTTCGACATGATTGTTAACAACTATTTTTATAATGATATTTTTAACTTAAACATATAAAACACAAGTAATTAAATATATTCATATACTGATATATGAAAACACTGGTATTTACAAGATTGTGAAAAAATTATTTAAAAAATAAATAGAAAAAGAAAACGAAAAGGATAAATGTTTAACCATAAAAATATTAAGAAAAAAAACTTCATAAAAGTCTTTATTAGAATATACACAATGTTTATAGTTTTTGAAGAAAATGAAGTTTCATATTTTAAGGAACCCAATGTTCAGGCTGTTAATAGCCTATGCATATCTTCTTCTGAATCTTCGTCACTGCTAAGAATTTCTGCTATGGTTTTTTTTCGAAACATGGCTACTACGTTGTATATCAGTCCAATATAATACACCTAATAAAAAAATTCAACTAATTAAAATGAGAAAAATATCATTACAAATAAACTTATTTTGAGTAATATATTTCAAAGTCAACGTATAATTTGACGCCATAGAATATGCAAAGGTGGACATCGACAATGGAACCACTGGCATATTTACAGTGTTGCTATTGCCACCGGCAGAATTTTCTGACTAGGAAATGTAATTGATGTCGCTGGTAACTTAACATCCATTTTATTACGTTGATACTTTATAATTACTACCAGTTATGTTTTTATGTTTTATCTTTATCATTTAAACTAATCTGATATAAAACCCTCACTCAAATGTGGGTATGGAAAGTGCTCATAAACCCAAAGATTAATTTTACTATTGATCGACACAATAAAAATACTCAGTTCTGTTCTGTAAAATTAGATTAACGTGGAAAAAGTTATAAAATTTGTTTTAAACTTAACCTAATGGTGTGTCTAATTAGAAAATGAAGCCGGAAACAGCTTAGGCCACACAAGAGTAGTAGACAGACACTTCTAGAAAATATAAGACAGAAGTAAGACTTATAGACAGTCTTTTGTCTTAAGCTCTTGACCAATAGAATGTAAAGGCCTATGAAAATATTCCCTGTATAATTGCAGCAGCTGCAAAAGTTACAAAAAAAAAGTAAATTTTACAAAAAATGATTTTTTTCAAACATTTAGACTTCAGTATTTTAAACCAATCATCTGCTACCATCATCTCTACCATCATCTGCTGTCATCATCCATCATCAACAATCTGCTAATATCATCCCTTGTCTCATAACAAAATCTTTAGTATGCCAAATTAAAATTAAAACTAAAAAGACAGTTAAAAAAACCTAAATGTAAAAACTTTATTTAGGTTACCAAGTCGTCAGCTGAGGACCAAGAGGCTGTAATCCACATTAAGTGTTTTTATGTTTTCTATCAATAAATATTCATTAACCAGTGGGGCGTGTGTTGACTAAATCTGGACACAATAATAATAGAGTTATTATTGTGTCCAGTGTTATTCGGTAAAATAAAACTTTTTATAGCTGAGAATGTCAGATCAACATTAGAAAAGGTAGGGGAGGTTGGGTAGGAGTAAGCCACGGGTAGGAATGAATCATTGATCCCATAGCTAAAACTGGCCAAATGTAAAATTTTTGGTACTTTTTGAAAGTTCTTTAATAAATACATCTGCTATTTCAAGACATAAGATAGTTATGGAAAAAAAAACTAATAAACAATTTAGTATCTATAACAAATCGTTTTTTATTCATAAACCTCATACTTATTGTAAATTAAACACTTTAGTCCAGTTGCATAGCTTGGGGAGGAACGAGCCATTCCTTCATGGGTATGAGTGAACTGAGGCTCACTGGTACTTAGTGTAAGTTTTACGTTAAAAGTGTTGTCTTTTGCGTAAAAACATCAAGTTTGATTTTAAATATTTCAAGTGTTACAATAAGTGCGTAGAAGAACTTCTTTAAAAGCAAAAACTTCCAGTAAAGATATGAAAGAAGCATTAGTTTTAATCCAAAAAGGAAAAAGTAGAGATACAGCAAAAACGTCCAACATACCATATGCAACACTTTGTTGTTATTGGAAAAAAATGCTGGTCGATGAAAATATTAGATTGACTCTATATTATATTAAATTAAACTATTATATTAAAGAAATATTCACAGATGAGCAAGAGCTAGAACTGAAGGAATATATTCTAACTTGCTCAAAAATGTTCTATGGCCTTCCAATAAAAGAATGTTGACGTATAGATTTTGAGATGGCAACTATTAATAAAATTAGTATTCCACAAAAGTGGTACAAGGACTCAATGACAGGCATCGAATGGATGAACAATTTTAGAAAACGACATCTAGATTTGTCTGTTAGAAAACCTGAAGGATGTTCGCTTTCTAGAGCAACATCATTTAATGCCCATAATGAAGCTATAAGTTCTTGCAAGATCACAAATGGAACACAGATTTTTAATCTCGATGAAACTAGAACTGTTACTGTGCAGAACCCACAAAAAGTATTGTAATTTTTAATAAATTGTGAATTTTTATTAATTTGTTTTTTTTAAAAAACTACTTGATTTTAAGGTTCTTACAAAAAAAGGAGTTAAAAGTGTCTGCAAAGTTACAAGTGCTGAAAGAGGAACCCTTGTCACAACTTGTGTAATAACCAGTGCTTCTGGACAATATCTTCCATCAGTACTTATTTTTCCATGAGTGCATTTCAAGGAGCATATGTTGTCAGGAGCTCCTTCTGGATCTCTTGGACTCGCATGTAAAACAGGATGAATGAACAGTGAAATCTTTTTGAATGTTATGAAGCACTTTATAAGATTTTCATTGAGCACTAAAGAAAATCCATCATTACTAATGATGGATTTTCTTTAGTGCTCAGGAAAATCAAAACTGCGAAGCTCACTTATCCAAAGCAGTATTAAATAAAGCAAAGAAGTATGGAGTGACCATTTTGACATTACCACCTCATTCCACACACAAGTTACAGCCTCTTGATGTAGGTGTTATGGGATCATTTAAAACTGCATATAATGCAGCAATTGATTCATGGATGCTCCACAATCCATAAGCCATAACACCTTCTAACATTATAGCTGCATTTAAAATAACAGGTATATTTCCTTATGACAGGAACGTGTTTACAGATATTGATTTTATGTGCAGTTCTGTGACAAACAGATCTTTTGATGTTAAAAATAGTTGTATAAGAATAACATAAAAATTACATCTGAGAATTTAGCTTATCCATATCTTTCAACAAATGGAAACCTCACTGCTTTTAATATTAAAGATTTGAACATACTGCCATCTCCACTTCTTTTTGATTCAAATAAACCAGTTGATACTAATGTTGTCATGCTTGATCCGTCTATATCATCACATTTTTTATCAGCCCTAAACAATTTAGAAACTTTCCTAAAGCTAAAAAAAATAATTTTAAAAGAAAGGAAAGTAAGACGGTTCGATCTATGATTACCACAGACACTCCTGAGAGAGATTGGATTGAGAAAAGATCCTGCAATAAAAATATAGTCAAAATTACCAAAGAAATACAAGCTAGTTTACTGAAGAATTATAAAAAACCACCTAAAAAAGATAGCTCAGTATTAGAGCATTTGAAGATCTTAGATGGGAAAAGTTTAATAATTCTAGAAGATGACTTTTGTGATTGCGATATTAACCCTAAAGAAGAGGACTTTGTATTAGTTAAATTTAGAACAGCAAAAAAGACTATGCATTGTATTGAAAAGGTATTATATTCAAATTCTGTTATAGAAGAAGTTACAATCAGTTTTCTTTGCAAAAAAGGTGGTATTTTTTAAGATGCCAGATTCACCTGACATTTTGACTGTTATGTTTATGTAATGGATGTTAAATTAATACTACCTTAACCAATATTTTCTGGAACAAGTAAAAGGCAGCATTGCTATTAGAAGTTTGAGGATGTGCCTGACTACATTCATTAATATTCGTTAACTATTAATATTATTGCTAAAGATTATAATGTTGCGAATGGAACTTTTACTTTCTTAACATTTATCTTTTGACATTTTTTTTTGTTGTTATTATTATTGTTATCAAGACATTATTAATATAGATGTAAACAAATTATTATTCTTGTAGTTTATACATTTTATTTCATTAAATGAATTTAAAAGAATGTTAAAATTTATTTCTACATTATTACTTAGTTGCTATGTTTATTAGTAGATTACTTGATCCTTACCTAATTTTTAATTAATCAGTTAATCACTTAATCAGACAACACCTAACTTTAATTTTTAGGCTAATGACTCACTCCTACCTGTTACAAATTATTATTCTTGTAGTTTATAAATTTTATTTCATTAGATGAGTTTAAAATAATGTTAAAATTTATTGTTACATTATTACTTAGTTGCTATGCTTATTAGTAAATTAGTTGATCCTTACCTAATTTTTACTTAATCAGTTTAAGACAATACCTAACTTTAATTTTCAAGCTAATGACTCACTCCTACCTGTGTATGGGTAGGAGTGAATCAGCAGGAACACCTGAATTATTTTATGTCTATAAAAATCTGAATTTTTTAAAAATCTGATATTTTGATTATTATATTTTGACTTTTTTTTATTTCTATTAGAAACTCAATACACCAAGATGAAACCAGAAGCTACTTTAGGCTCCTTATCCTATTTTTTTTTTTCACTTTTGGTTTGTTTGTTACAACCGTTTAAAAAAAATGTGGCTCCTACCCGTCCTCGCCTACTTTCAAATAGTAAACTTTTATACTAAAAATGTAAGATCATTATCGTCTCACTATCATAAACTTTGCTTTGTTAGCTCAAACAAAACAAAAGTTGTTTTTGCTAATTATTATTACAATAATGTTGATATTCCTATATTGATGAATTTCTCAGATTATCTCTAACCATTATTGCTCCCTGATGTCATTTTACTCCTAACACCATTTTCTATTTTTATAAATCTCTTATATATACTTGTACTGAGTACTGCTATTATGCAAGCAGCTAAGCTTGAACATCACATTTCTGTAAAGTTGCATGTCTTTCTCTTTTCCATATATGCAACTATTATTGCTGTAAAGTAAAGCAATTATTTTTTTATTCTTTTTTATTATTGCTGTAAAGTAAAGCTATTATTATTATTACTGTAAAGTAAGCTATTGTCTCTTTTTCCTGTCAAAATTTGTCTTGTAATTACCAAAATTCTTAATTGATTTGTGACAAATTAAAGTCTTTAATAGTAACATCTACTTTATGCCAAAAAAATTTTATTAATCTAATTTTTTTGTGCGAGCAGTGCTTAAGAGCTAATTCTGACCTTAATGTTTTCCTGACTTTTATAATTACAGCATTCTCAGGGTTCCCATATCCCGAAGATCTCTAGATTTTGAGGCTACAAATAAGACTCTGGGGGATTTCAGAAAAAAACAAGGAATCTCCTCTTTTTGGAGGTTTCTATAAAAATTCCCTTGTCTTGTAAGTTGGTGATAAATTAAAGTTGGTTAAATTTGGTAATTGTAGGTACCACAATCATAATATTGCGATTTTTAAAATTTTTATAAAATTTTTATAATTTTTATAAAAATTACAGTAATAATAATAATAGCTTTACTTTAAAGCACATTTTAGTTAGATTATGAGATTGTTTTTGTAAACAATTAAAAAAAAAGTTATATTGTGAATGAAAATGCAGGCTTAATTAGTTGTTAATACAACTATTATCTGTTGTAATTAAGCAATTGTTGATACATCTTTTAACTGCTGTAATTAAGCAATTGTTGGTAGAGCTAATCAGTTTTTTAATAAAGTGACTTGTAAATTTTAAAACCAACAAAACTCACAACTATAGCAATACTGTTGACATTCCTATTTTAATGGATGGCAACCCTCTCACTGGATCCTCTTTATATCATTATGGATTATCATGACCATGGAAACCAAATATACAATTGATTACTAAACTAGCATCTGCTAAAGTTGTTTCTTTTGCTCTTTCTCTTCTAGCCAAGGTCCAAAAACGCAGTGTAAACTTAGTTGGACCCACTCTATCTGCTAAGCTTGAGCCTCTTTCCCATTGTTGTTGCATCTCTTTCTCTTTTCTATAAAAAAATTCATTCTTGCTTGACTCGTCATTCAGAAAAGTCTCATTTGTTTACTGTATCTGTCCCTGCATGCTATAAAAACTTTTATTCATCTGTTTTTTTAAGGAAACAGTTGACAAAAGACTACAAGTCTTCTGACAACTGTTTTCTTGCTCTATAACTCTATTCTTAATAAGTTATTTGATGAATGTCAAAATACATATTAAAACACTATAAAACCCAAAAAAAATCCAGCTTATGGAAAACTACCTAACTGTTAGTTCTACAGAGAAAAAAAAAAAGAAAAAAAAAGCTAGGAGGGCAATGTAGCTATGTAAGAAAATAAACATCAAAAAGTCACGAGGTATATTCTTTTTTTAGTTTTTGCAATCAAAAATATCTATACTGAATGCAATAGTTGAGTTATTAAATTTAAATGTAAGATTCTTATCATAATGTATTAAGATTTTCATTATGTGTTTGGTTGTTTTCTCCTATCATGATGTTATCAAGAAACCTTCCAGTTACCAATTTTTTTTAAACAAATTTACTTCCAACAAGCCACCACTATTTAAGTTAGGAGTTAATAGGAAGCAAAGAAAACAGTTAAAGAACAAAGTAGTTCTCAACGCTTAGAATTGCCACCATGTGGCACCAAAAACCACCAAAAAAGAGGAGATTTTACAATGCATGGTAAATGAAAGGGGAGTCCCTCTTATTTAGTTGGGTGGTACCAGATGGTAGGCAAGCTGAATAAGTGCAAATTTGAAGGCATGCAACCCCACATCTTTATATGACCACACAAATATTACTTTGTTTTGACAATTTAACCACAGCTTTTTACATATCAAAAACAGAATAAAAAAGATCTTTAATAATGCGTTATTATAATGTTAATGAGCAAAACACTTAAATAAAGTAATGAACTACTAGTAATCAATTAATCGACTAAAACAGAAAAAAAGCCAAAACCTAAATAAACCGAAATTTCAGGTACTCTAGTTTGGTGCCAAAACCAAAACTGACATTTCAGCAAATATTTTACCAAAACCGATACCGACATTTCGGCTAGTCAAAATTAATTTCATTAAAAAAATTTATTTAAAAATGCAATTTTACACTTGTAATTTTTAATACTCGTATTATGTTAGAATTGATTACACGCGAATTACAAATAAAAGCGAAAGTTAATAACTGGCAGAATCTGGCAGTCTCTGCAAAACAAGATAATTTTTTGAGATATTTTGTGAAAATTCTCAAATATTTTGTGAAAAGTCTCAAAAATAAGTGTTTTTCTAAATTAGATGAAAATTTAAAATCTTACAAATTTTTCGGTATGTTTTTGAACAAAAATTTTGCTTTTTACTGAATTTATAAAAAGTACCGAAACTGAAATTTCGGTATTGGTTTAAATTTAAATTTTGGCCGAAACTAATACCAATAATTACGGTTAAAACGAAAATTTTATTTAAAATTAAAACAAGAGTAAATGAATACCAAGAAAAAGTAACTTTTTTATTTTAGTCGAAGCTTACCTTATTCATTTTATTGTAGGCTTCGTTTTAAAAGTCAGCGCATCTACAGATTTGATAATTTATTCCAATGCGTTTTATTATTAAGAGTTTTAGTACATGACGCCATTGATTTTTTTTGTTTGTGCAAGAGATTGATATTTACATAATCGATATCTTGCGCAAACAAAAAAAATCAATGACATCATGTACTAAATATCTTAGAAATAAAACGCGCTTGAATAAATGATCAAATCTGTAGATTGTGGCGAATATTACGCTGACTTTTAGGCCTACAATAAAATGAAGAAGGCAAGCTTCAACTAAAATAAAAAAGTTACTTTTTCTTGGTATTAATTTATTCTTTCATTTTAATCAAAAAAATTTAGTCCAAATATTTTTTTATATCATTCTCTTTAATATGAACACATGTCTCGGAGGTTTGGTATCCCTTTAACAGTCATGGTCAAATCATCAAAACAAAGTATTAGTAGTGTGGTCATATAAAGATGTGCAAATGCGTGCCTTACTGGGCAATATATAGGCAATTCCATGGTGGAAAATAAAAAAGTAGTCAGATTTTATTCTTTTTTTTCTTCAACTTTTAGCAAATGAATATTGATGTAGAAACATGAAAGTTTATTTAAAATATACCTTTAGTACTAAAATTAATTTATTAAGTCATTTTTATGCTTCCAAAAGTTACAGTTTTACTAATTGTTGCATCATAAAAAAGTAAAAATTGTAAAATGCCATTTTAACCATGAATTTATTTGCATAGTCCAAATTAATTTAGTGTGAAAATGGATCTAACATGTTCAATTTGTTGTTGATCAGATTTTATACTTTAAAAAATATATATTTCAAAAAAATAATGAAAGAACTTTTGCAATTTTCACGTAATGTTAGTTAACAAAAATATGATTAAGTTTTGTTTTTTCTAATATTTAGATAAAAAACTTAAATTTTTTAATAATATATGCGAAAGAATATTAAATGTTAAATTTTTACATTCAAAGTTTTGAATAACATTTGAATGATGCTTAGTTAAAGCACATTTTAATTTTAAATTTGTGTAATGTAAGTTAAAACTACATGCTTTTACTAAAGCTCTGTCCCTTTTTTGTAAAGTTTTTAATGCTTACAAAATGAACACTTGAGTTTTTACACAACTCTTAATTGGTTAATATTTTTGTTTTAGTGAACAAATCTTTTGTAAATGCAATAAAGGGGGTCATCCATAAAGTACGCCACCCTATATTTATAAACTTTTAACCTCTTCCCTCCTGTCACAAATGATCACATATACACTCTCCCTCCTAAACTGTGATAGTAGTTTTTACGTCAAAAATGATTTAAGACTTAAATGTAAATACTTTGCAGCATTTTAAAAATTTAACCTAATGAAAATAAGGCAATACGCATAAACATAAGAAGTGTGTAAAATTTTCGAAAAACAGATTTTTTATTTAAATGACTTTATAAGGTCTTGCGGAAAAACTGTTTTTAGATTTGATAACTTTTATAAATGTTATGAAAAATCACTCAGGAAGAGTGCCACTAGATTTTTAAAATTTCCTTTGTTAATTTCTTTTCACAAATGAGTTCAATACTTTTACAATTCTTTTGTTACATAACTCTTAATAACAGAAATAAAAAATTCACGATAATAATCGCTCGGTAACATAAGTGATGTAATATAAGTTAAATATATAGTATCAAAAAAACAAATTAATTTTCCTTAGCCGGTCACCTCTGATGAAATTTTAAATATTTTTAATTGGTATGGAGTTCTCAACATTTTGTAAAAATTTCAAATACAATCTTTACTGATTTGCAGAAATCTGACCTAAAAGTTAAAATTTTTTTAAATGTAAGTTAAGTGACATTTTCAGTATAAAGTTTGACCTCATTCAACCAGACTCAAAACTTTTTAGCTTAATTTATTCTTCAGAATAACAGCTTTCATACAAAATAAAAATTTACAATTTAAATAGGCAAATATTTAGTAAAGTTGTTATTTGTGTAACGAAAGTTAAAAATGGAATTGCCCATATATATATATATATATATATATATATATATATATATATATATATATATATATATATATATATATATATACATACATATATATAATCATATATATATACACACACAACTATAAGAGGACATTAGAATGACAAATGTATGAATATATATATATATATATATATATATACATATATATATATATATATATATAAGCACTATAGTAAAAAAAATAAATATATATATACATTTATATACACATATATAGGCTTCGGCAGGAATGGCGGGCTCTAGTCCACACCCGCCTCCACACCCGCTCAAATAAGTTTACACGGGCGCAATAAAGTCCGTGCAAAATATAAATTTTTGGTAAAAATAAAGTTAAATATTTTTATGTTTTTATTTAATTATTCTTTTAAAAACTTCTCAAATGATTTAATTTTGTAAAACTGTTTATTTTACTAGCTAAAAAGCAAAACTATACCATTCAGGATATGCTAAAAAATTATAAATTTATTTTGAATATTCCAATGTAAAAATAAAAATTGAACAAGTTATTTCAAACAGCTATAACTATTCCATATAATTCTGTATTATGTTAAAAGATAAATAATTAGTATGCTAAAAAGCAGGCAAAATATAAATGTGTTCAAAAAATATTTAACATAATAGTCCAGGTTTTCAGTATTCTTTGGAAATTTGTAAACTTATACAATAAGAACTGTTAGATAGTAAAGATAATTTATTTTTTGTATAATCACACATTTTGCTTGATTGATTGATAAACTAGTTTGTCATACTTTAAAGTTGTTTAAAGTAGTGCATATTTACCTATATACTTCCGTGTTAATGTGTTTTTTTTGAAAAAGATGGCAGTTTATTTTATATGCTAATACATAACTCGTTATTATAACGTCATAATAACAAAAACTCACTAAGTAGAGCGCACACTAATAACTCTGAGCGAAAGATAAAAACTGCAGTGTAACTTCGAAAAACAATTATATCAACTTTACTAGTATCCAACTATTTAACGTTTAATTACTAAAGTCTTTTTAAATGATTTGCCACTCTCCTACTTGTTAATAAAGCGATTCTAGAAATTTTTATATACGATGACATTTTCATTCACAAAGAAGAAGAGAAATGAATGAACTTTTATAATAATATAGTTAAGATTATTCATTTTTATAAAACAACTATATGATGTATAACAGTTTTTTATATATTGTTGTTTTATTAGAACGATTAATTATATTTTCATATTTGAACATTGTTTTTTATGTATTATTTAATTAAATTATTAAATAAAAATTAAATATAAAAAATTATTTAAAATAAAAAGTTGTTTTTTTTTTTTTTTTTGCAAACAAACTATTTTTTACATCAAATATTTATAGCTATTTTTTCCAGTGAATATTTATCGCTAAAAAAACTAGCTGGAAAACAAGACTCTGATAAGCACTTGTGGATTAGTAACAGGTATGCTGTCCGAGCTACAAACTGTAGAAGAGTCTAAGCAGGAAATCACTTTAGATCAGAAGTGATACGAATGTCAAGCAATGGATCAACCTGTTTGACGGCTATATCAGGTATGCAACTAGAGGAATCAAGAGTAGCTATTAATGAAAAGTTCTTAGTAAACAATTCACCTTTGTCTTAAGGCCAGGTGAAAAAATCTGAACCATACAAGAGAGGTGGAATTACAGATTTGCCCTTATTATTGATACTATTAGAGATTCTCCAGAAGTTACAAGAGCCTAATTTTTGTGATGAAATATGAGATTTCACGACCTGAGAATAGCAGGCTTTGGCGTTTGACAAAACCTTTTTACAATGGTTTCTACCCAAGACAAAAGATTTCTACCCAAGGGCCATCACAAAGAAAATCACGCAAAGAATCCCAGTCAGCTTTAGGGTATTTTTAAGAGGTACGATGATAGGGGGATTCAGATGATGAAAAAGAATGAGATAATAGTTTTAGAGAAAATAGTTTTAGAGAAATCAAACTGTGATCAGAAGCACCTAAGGGTAAATGTGGAGAAACTGAGCACTGACTAAGATCAGAAAGACAAGACATAAGTCGAGTAGAGCAGGTAAATGATTCAGGTTGTCTGGAAAACGAGTTTGAAAGTTAACTATTTGAGTTAGGGATTGAGAAAGGCAAAGGATGTGGGCTTAAATGCCTGCATAGTCACTGACACTAGAGCCAAGCCATTCAGCTTCATTCAAGCCATTCATTCACCAACAACAACAATATTGGCTGATGGATAAAGAGAGATGGCTTGGTCAATATGATCAGAAATAACATCAAAAAGAGTGCAGTCTTGAGATGAAGGAGAGCGATATAGAACAAAGAGAAAGGCAATAGAGTGAAGTGGTGCTAAACAAAAGCACAATAAAGAATAGTTGGTGGATTCAAACCTTGCTTCCCGAAAAATCGGTGAATTCTTACGAATGTAAATGTCAAGACCAAGCATGTGACTATTGGAATCTTTAAGAATTAAAGGAAGATAACCATCAACACTAAGATCACAAGATAAGACAGCTGAACTCAAATTAGTCTCACAGAGAGCAAGTAGGTCTGGTGAACTTTGCAAAAGATAAGACTCAACAGAAGAAAAGTCACTTTGAATACCACGAATATCAGTGAATGATAGATTTTGAGAACTTGGTGATGATGATGGTTTTTTGTGTTTTATAGTTTTTGGTACTTTATTCATTTTTAAATTTGTTAAAGAACTTGACTTAAAGCGTAGATAGTACTTAGCACACTGTTTAATTGCCCAATTATTGCCTCATTACTATTAATAAACCCTAAATCATAACAAAAGCTCTAAATGTGGACTTGGCAATGCACACCAAAAGTACAAACAGGGACACCATTCAAGTGCAACATGGCACTGTTAATACTTTGATATTTTTCAGCTGTTGATGGAATCAGCCTTCTGAGAGCTACCACAGAGTTTGGAAAACCTGACTACCAAAAATCAAAATCCACACATTGAGTCAAGAAGATACAGCATTCAACATCCTAAACTGGAAACAGTGTATTAAAAATACATCTGCGCCAGCCTAATAGATGAAGAAGGGGTGGGAGGCTGGTCAACAGATAGAATCTGTTTACCCTATAAGTCTTTGCCTAAAAGGCCTTCTACAAGACAGTAGCAGTATGCATTTAACATCTGCCCAAGATGAGTATTTTTATTGAGACACCATCTCTAGCCTTTACTTAACCAAGAGCCCCAAGGCAGAGGGTGTTTTAAGCAGGACATGAAGCAGGTTGTACTGGGTTACATGTTGCCAGTAGCAGGATAACCTGACCTGACCTTAAGGTGAAGTAAAGTTCCATTACTTTCAAGAAAAGTTCCATTACTTTCAAGAAAGTTCCATATATATAATACTCTTAAATATATATATATATATATATATATATATATATATATATATATATATATATATATACATATATATATATATAATATTCTTTCATATATATATATAATAATATACTCTTAAATATAATTTTTCCATATATATATATATATAATACTCTTAAATAATTTAAAATAATCAACACTTACTACCTTTTACTTGAAAATCCTAAAAAGGGAGACTAAGGCTAGTTTGCAGCAGGGGTAAGTTGAGGAATTGTATCTATCTTCAGAGGTTTTTATCAAAAAGGGTCCAAAAATTAATAAGTTATTTTAAACAGGTGTTCAGAACAAAACTAAGACACAATAGTAAAGCACAATAGTAAAAAAAAAAGTAAATATATATACATATATATACATACATACATACATGCAAACATATACACACACATATATATTAACTTAATATATAAAAATATATAAAACATATCTAACTATATATACATACGCATGTATAAAGAGAAAACAAAAAATAATAAAATACAGTATAACTATATATAAACCAAAAGGGAAAAGAAGAAAGATAATAAAAATCACTATTGAAAGATCCAATTAAAATTAAGTAGTGGACTAATGTTGGTAAAACTCCATCCTCAGAGCCACAATATATTCACCAATGATGTTATTTCGGTCACAACTGATATACTATTTTCATTGAGCTATTTTTCAATAGTTTTCATTAAGCTGTTTTTCAAGCATTTTATTGAAAAAAAAGCATTTAGCATTTACTATGGAAAAAAATATTTTTATAAACATATTATCTTTTTCTTTTTAAATTTGTAACAATATTGAGAAAATTTATTTTTTACAAAAAATTTCAGGGGATTTTTTTATGTAGAAAAAAGTGGACTACTGTTTTGGCTTATTAAACTAACAATAATTTGCAACTAGCCAAAGTAATATTAACTTTTTGACTTGTTGAATTTTTTGAACTGTTGCAAAAAATAAACATTAAAAAATTTTTAAAATAAATTTTACACTTAAATAATAAAACTTAAATAATACATTATTATTCATTTTTATAGTTGAGCGCTGACCCTGGGAAAGAGTAAGTTTTAACTTTAGAAGATAAGCCCCAAGAAAATTTGTATTATAAAGAATGCAACTTGAAAATGTTACCTTAATTCATACTATTCAAGACTTTAATATTTACAAAAAATGTGCAGTTAGGGCTACAGAAATCGAAGAGCAAAAACCAGGGCAACTACCCCTGGTCTCCCATATCCCAGGAAATTTGCTATCCCATCAGACTTTTTATAGACAATTATTATGCATGACACCCAACATCTAAAATAAAAAAAGCATATGAAACTTACACCAATAAAAAGCCATATACTCCAGTAATAAAAAGCTCCAAAAAACCAAGCTTTGTAAAACAATGTATTCAGGATTATTGCCAATCGACTCATAATACAGTGTCCTTAAACAAATAAATTTAAAAAAAAATCAGCATCATTATTAATATTTAATAAACCAAATAAATAATTAACAATTTCTTTTAAAGTCCAATTTTCCATCTTATTATTATTATTTCAGTCTTTTATATTAATATTCAAACCAAGATTTATATTCGGAATTTTCAATTATTATTTTTACCAAAACCAGAACGAATGAAAAGAGATAATAGTACTCTTAATACGATGCTAAGGTTATAATAAAGAGAAAAAACAAATTAACTTAATAAACAATACTTTAAATTAAATTTTCTTTCTCTTTGATAAGGAAAAAGAAAAGAACAAAGAAAGTTAAGAAAAAATGTTCTTGAGTTCTACAGATTTAATTCTATTTAAACTCTATTAAAAACTCTATAATTATTTTTATATGAAATTTTTATATCATATAAGGGGGCATCCATAAGGTATGCACACAGTTTAGGAAACCACTGTTTTAGGACACCCCCCCCCCCCACCCCTTTGTACAAATCTGTATGCTTTCGAAGTGTGCCCCCCCCCCCGCCACATACATACACATTACTTTTTTTAAAAATAATGCCTCCCACCATCCCCAACGCATAAATATTACAAAACATTAAAAACAAAAAAACATTTAGTTTATTTGACATTTCTCAGTAATTAATTAAAACTTAAAATGTAACTTAAGTACTTATTTAAATCTTAAGTTGTTTTTAAGATTTAAATAAGTACGTATTTTAACATTTTAGGAGATATGATAAAAACCAGTTTGCGTACAGTAATTTAAAAAAAAGAATTCAAAAAAAGTTTACTTTTATTTGACGCCTTTGTGCATCTCATCTGGTTACCAATCAAATTACGTTGCAAAAAGTAAAAAAATGATATTTGGAACGATTATCGCTCAATTACTTTTTTCTCTCCTCATTATTTATAAAGAAGTTAAAAAAAAAAATTGTGACTGAAGTCAGAAAAAAAAACATAACACTGATTTGTTACGCACGTGAAATTCAATGTTTTAAAAAAGGAAAGAAAAGAAAATTAAGTTTAGGAGAGATAGTCAAACCGCATATGTACTCACTGTCTTTAACACCCCTCCCCACTTGTACACATTTGTACGCTTTTGGGAACCCCCTCCCCATACCTGCGTACTTACTTTATGGACGGCCCCTAATATATCAATACTGAACTTAGTGCTGCCATTACTCATTGAGGATCAAAATCGGAACTTCTTGCTTATAAGGCAAGTACCTTGCCACTACACCACTACTGCATAACCTTTTATAAGAAAATGTGGCAATGTCTCTACCACAACACCAACATGGCATATCTTTTATAAGTAAATGTTTAACTGATGTAAATATAAAAAGTTTATTTTAAGGTTTTGAGCTTTAATTTTTTGCAACTAAGTTGAGTTTGTGTAAGGAAAAGGGGTATATAATATACCCTTTTTATATAATTATAGAAAAAAAAAAGTTAATTTATAAATAGTTTGTATATTTTGCAATTTAAAAAAAATCTGTCTGTAGAATTTTATAAACTTTTTCGAGGTGTTAATGGGTGATGCGGAAGTTATCTGACAAATCTGAATTTAATTATTTGAGCATAATAATTTGTTTTTGGTTTTATGCATAGGCATAAACGTTATATAAAATATAAACTTTATTATTTGAAACACAATTATTTAAAATGAGGTTAGATGCACCTGAATGAGAATCTTTTCGAAAGCGACTCAAAATGTTTTTTTGTAAATAAACCTAATATAACCATTTCTGATAGAAAGCACCCTGGTCATCCAACATCTTGGACTAGAGAAAAGAAAGCCAAATTAACAAGACTTATCAACAATCGAAAAAGGGTCAGTCAGAGAAAAATAGGTTTTAAACCCGGAGTAAATCAATCGTCAGTTAAAAAAAATGAATATCAAATATAAAAAACGTGAAAAGACTCCAAAATACACTATAGAAAAACAATTAAAGGCAAAGAAAAGAAACAGGAAACTAGTTAACCAACTCTATAACACAAAATTGCTTCTGGTCATCGATGACAAAAAATAGTTTTATTTTGCAAGGGACAACATGCCTGGAAATTCTGGATACTACACAAACAACAAAAAAACATGCAGAGAAAGTGTTCGTTTTATAGGAGAAGAGAAATTTCCAAAAAAATTATTAATGTGGATAACAATATCTGATTGTGGTATGTCCGAGTCATTGTTTCGCACTTTCAATGTTGTAGCAATTAATTCATCAATCTATATTGATGAATGTTTGGAAAAATGACTTCTTTCATTCATTCACAAGTATCATGGAGACTTTAACTATTTATTTTGTCCAGATTTAGCAAGTTCTCATTATTCTAAAGATTCTCTAAATTGGATGGACCAATATGTTTATTACGTTGATAAAGAATCCAATCCCCCAAATATGCCTCAAGCATGACTAATTAAAACTTTTGGGGACATTTGGCACAGAAGGATTACGAGGGAGATTGGCAAGCTTCAACAAAGCAAGTTTTGATTGAATTAAATTAAAACTACAAGAAATCGATTTAAATTTTTTACAGTCGCTTATGAAAGGCGTCAGACCAAAATTGAGATCAATTGCAGATGGTGGTAATTTTTCATTTAAAAAATAACTTTTCATTAAAAGATTTATAAATAGATAAATATCTACAACATCAAATTTCGCTTCATTGTAAAATTAAAATATAATGTTGGTTAGATTTTTCTAAAGGGTATACTTAACCCTTAAAATATTTCTCATATATCATTTTTCATTAATAAATATTTAAAATGTTTGAAAAGCATGTGAGTAAATAATTGTCAAAATAAAATTTATTGAATTAGATTTTTTTAAACATTTTTAATTAAAAAGATTATGTATTAAAAAAACTTTTTTTTTTTAAATATATTTATAGTTTTACCATTTTATTATCTCGACATTATCTCACCATTATTATCTCAAGTTATTATTATCTCAAGATGGAATGATTAAATTTTAGGATTAACTATCTGATTTTTTTATTAAAACAAGTCTTTTCTTTTTTTTATCTTTTTTTAATTTTAACTTGTCTATTATGTAAAAGTGTATATTTTGCTATGCTTAACAATTTAAATAGATTAACTTAACAATGTAAATAGATATATGGATATTTATGTATATGTGTCATTACAACCTTGATAGCATAGCAAATTTATATATACATGCCATAATAGCTGTAATCTTATTATATAATGCAGCATTTATGAGAAGAGAACTGGGCTATGCAATAAAACTCGATTGATGGTTTGTGGAGTCATATATTTTTGTCAATAAGAGGGTATAATTATAAATAATAATTATAAATAATAATTCCTCATTTACTGTTTTTCATTTTTTATACAATGTTTAATCTCTTGCATTAAAATGGTTTTAAACAGTTAAATAGATTTGTAATGTTGAATACTCCTTTTATATTTACATATTATAGTTGATGTTTTTTTATTTTAGATTTATCTTACAATGCTTTTTTAGCATATCATAGAATACCTAAAAAGCCCCCATCCCATAGGGTGTGGGGCCAAAGTAAGGATGAAGACTATCCCTACTTTCATTGGAGGAGTGGCTCCTCTATATAGTGAAATAAAGGTGGTGGCAAAACATTTAACAACATCTACAATTAGTATTTTGTAGTTTGTTTATATATTTGTTGTAGTTGTTGTTAAATGTTTTTTAATATCTTTTTATATTTTGTTTTGTTATTTTGTATATATATGTATTGTAATTGTAAATAATATAAATTTGTTTTTGTTTAAAAAAAAATTATTTTATTCTTTTTTGTAATAAGAACTTTTGCTATGTTTTGTTAGTAAATACATTTTGTTAAAAGAAATGTTTTTTTTTCAACAATTGATGTTTCTCTAATTGTAAATAAAAATATTTACTTATATAAGTAATCAAATACATTTACTTATGTAAGTAAATAAATACATATACTTATATAAATAAATATATTTACTTATATAAGTAAATACATATATATTTATACAAGTAAATAAATATATATACTTATATAAGTAAATAAAAACATATACTTATAAAAATAAATAAATATTTTTGTAAATACTTATATAAGTAAATAAATATATTTACTTATAAAAGTAAATATATACTTTTGTTTTGCATTTTATTATTTAGGTGAAACCTCTTGATTTAAAATCTTGATTACTAATTATTAAAATAACTATTTTGTCCTATGTTAGAAAAACTTATGTTATTAATGTCTTAATTTTTTCCCATGTTAGAAATACTTATGTTATTGCCGACTTAATTGTGTCATATGTTAGAAATACTTATGTTATTAATGTCTTAATGTAATCATTGGGTAAAGTTGTGCATCTAATGCGACAAAGATTTTCATTCATAAAATAGGTAAATGTTGGTAAATTTACCTATTTTATATTATTAGACTTGACATGATCCATATCACATTGGTCTGGACAGCTAGTATTAAGGGTGTGGAAAGCTAGTATTAAGTAATAAAAGAACTTGGGTGTGGACAGCTAGTAATTAAGTAATAAAAGAAATTTTGAAAGTACAAGCACACACAAATACAAATTAATGGAAAAATATCTGTTTATTTTTTGAAATCAGTTAATCTTTTAAACCCACTAGCTAGGTGAATTTTACAGTTTAATTAATATATATTACATTTTTATTTACTAAATAATGGTTTCAATATTTAACAAAAAAAATATTAAATGTTAAAATATAAAATATAAAAAAAAACTGAAAATATTAAGTTAATAATATAAAGAATGTTTGTGCAATATAGCATTGGAAAAAAGTACGTCAAAAATATGACATAAATTGTAATGAAAATTTAATTAAACCTTCAGGAGCATTTGTGCTGCATAAATAAGTTTGAGGTTTAATATCTGTTTCATTATGACGAGAGCTGTTTGTGCTGTTTTGACTGTATAGTAAATACTTTTGATTGCCAAACTGCATATATTGAGGAATAGCTGTTAACAATAAAATATTCAAGGAGACAATCATCAGCATTAGAATGAAGACCATGAATATTAAAGCCTGAGGCATTGTTCGACCAGGACGTATTTTAAACATCTTTAAAAAATAATTTAAATATATAATAAAAATAATAAATATATAATTAAATTATGTTTAAATATATAATTAAATATATAATTAAATAACTTTGTATTTAATAAAAATAAAACAACAAATAGTTTTTATTTATTTAATAGTATATAAAAATAATATAATACTATTATGTATATAATAAAGTATATTATAATAATCTACTTTATTAATTACTTTTATAATATTTTTAAATCAAAAATATGACATGATTATTGTTATTATTAAAATTACCTTAATGCAGCAGCACCATATACCAATTTTCTTAATTCCATTCATACAACCAAAGACAAAAAAAAGAATTACACCCGTAAACAATAAATAGTCAAGAGGAAAGACCTTTTAAAGAAAAATAATAACAATTTTTAAAAACTGATATACTAACGAAATACAGTACCTTTTAAACAAACAGTGCAGAAAGTGCAATTTACATCAAGTACATGTTACATCAAGTGCACTTGATGCAAAATAAACAAATCTTATTAAAAAAATAACAAAATATTATTAAAAAAAAGAAGATATTTGATAAATAATAAATACCCTTAATACAGATCACCATTTATTTGAATCATTATTAGAAAACACTCTTAAATAAGCAATTTACGTACAAAACTCGCAGTTTACATTGTACACTATTTTAGGTAAAACAATTTTATTTAGAAAATTTTAGAAAAATAAATTTAAATTAAATTTATAATAAATTTAAATTTATATTAACTTAAATTTTTTAAAAAAAGTTGGTGCAAAAGCTTTAAATATTTTTATTTTTATCGGTTTTTATCACTTTATCTACTTCACTTTTATCATTAAGTGAAATTATTACTTAAGTTTCCCCCTATTATGCTGTTTTTCTAATACAAACAATATCGAACATCTTCTTTCCCTAACTGAAGCTTCTTCATATCATATTGCGACGCCAGAATAACAAGGTTATTCTGGCGTCGCAATTAACCCACAATATTGAAAAAGATAAGATTTTTGTATCAAAATTCTTGAAATAACCAGTATCAATTTGGTATTTGTGAGGACCATATTAAAAGAATTTTCAGGGCATCAAAGTTCAATCTTTAAATTAAAAAAAAATCACAATAGCATGATTTCAATGACTGTTGGAACCTTGTAACCTAAAGATTACAAAACTTTATTTTTTTTTTATAGGGCAACAACATTCTATTCTGCATTTGTAGCCATTACTATTCACATAGTACAGATTTCAAACTCTTGTCTGACTTTCAAGTAGTTTATTTGTTTATTTCTTGGAGTTTTTTCGTGTGTTTTACCACTAATCACATATTGCAAAACTTTTTTCTTAGTTTCAATTTTTCTAAGTATCAATTTTGCTAAAATGAATAGATTCAGCAAAAGAACAAAGATGTTGGTGGAAATGTCATTGTAAAAATTGTTAGAGAACACAGGTATGTTTATGTTTTCTTATATGCTTATGCTTTAACCAAATAACTTAGCAGGAGAGAAAATTAACTAAAATTATGCAATTTTTTGAGTTTTTGTAGAAATATACTTTTCAATGAAATACCGCATAACTATCAGAACTTAAAGCTATTCAATCACATTCCACTTTTAAAAAAAACTATCCAGTGATAATTTTTCAAAAGTGAACAAAACATGGCAAACTTAAAGAAAAAAGTTCAGTAGATTTTATAGCAATTTATACTATTATTACTATTTTTTTTTTTAAGCAACTATTATTAAATGTCTATACCTTTTTGATTCAATGGATTAAAAGTTTATAAACTTCTTGCTTTGTTTGAATTAAAGTTGGAATAATATACATTTTATGATTATGTTTTTCAGATTTTACTGGCATCACTGGTGATATTGTATATTTGAGAACATCTTGTGTGGTGAATTATTCAATGATAGAGGTATGCACGCATCATATTATAAAATGCTCAACTTAATGCTCACTCGTGCGTGTTTGCACAGAACTCATGGCAGCCATTACACCCAAGTTAATTGTGAGAAAGAGTCGCATCACTTTTTAATAAGAAAATGCGAACAAAAGTGTTTGCAAATATCTAACTTAAGTAAACTTCAAATTATGTAATGTTAAAAATTATATCAATTTTTAAAGTTTTACTTTTACTTGAAAATTGCATTACGGCAATATCTCCTTAATTTTGATTTTCATTATTTATTTATCATTTTATAAAGTTTTTACAAATTTAATATAAATTTTATAAAATTATAATTCTTTTGTTTATTAGCGTATTTTCATAGAGATTTTAAAAATGTTATTCATTTGTAATAAAAACAAGTATTTTGTGTATTTTTGGTGAATAACATTCTGTTGACTTTTTTTTTAAAAGTCTTTAGCATTTTTTCACATAATTTTTTTGTCAATAAATTTTAAGGAAAAATATTTATGTTTTCTAAAATCTCTATGAAAATACGCTTCGTTTGAGACCCAGGTTGACATACTTTTGAATAACTTTTTTTTCGACAATATTAGGGACTTTACCCTAAATACTTAAGATTTGAACCTAAATATCTTTACAACTTGACCTGATGGTAAAAAAAGAGTTACATATTTGAAATCAAAATGAGAAATGCTATACAAAAAACAAATTGTTTGCTCGGCACCAGAAAAATTTTTTTTTTTTGTTGACCTGTGTTATTAATGTGCTTAGGTAATTAGTTAAGTCTTTCTTATAGTAACAACTTTCTTAAGGGAAAAATGATTTTACATTCAGATTTTTATTATCTTCAAAATTAAGTAAGGGGTCGAGGGTCCTAAAAAATTGCAAATGGTCTGAAAAAAAAATTAAATATAAAATTAATAGAAATTAAGGCTATTCCTTTTTTTTAAATAGAAGTTTACAATTTGACAATGAAAATTTATTAAGTATTGAATGTTAATTGTTCAACTCAAATCAAAGATTTTTAAGATTTTCATTTTCTAGTACCTACTAAAAAATATTGAAATAACAACTATATAAAGAATAAGTATAGAAATGGTCGAAGTAGAACCTTGACCATGACCTGTATTATATAGGTCATGACCATGACCTGTATTATATAGGTCATGACCATGACCTGTATTATATAGGTCATGACCATGACCTGTATTATATAGGTCATGACCATGAGCTGTATTATATAGGTCATGACCATGAGCTGTATTATATAGGTCATGGTAACTCTATTATTCCGCATATTTTCAATTCTATTTCCACAAATTTAACAATTTTAAAAAATAATTATATAATTTTTTTTCTTTTTTTAACTTTAAAAAGTAGACAATATGTACAGTTTTTCTCTATTCATATATAACTATTTTTCTACTGCTTACAAAAAAAGGAAAGTATGGAAATGGTTGGTGTAGAATAGTCTTACTGAAAACCGTATTTTACAGGTCCAGACAGCTAGTAATATATTATTATATCACCTATTGAACAATTGAAACATGCTTCTTGTGGATTTAGTGAGCAATGTTATAGGTACATAAGATTTCTGTGCATTCAAACTATTAATGTTAAATTCTCTTTGATGCAGATGTTATCAGTATCATGAATGGAGGGGCTAACAAGAACAATATAATGTATGTGATGACTAATGTAGGTTTGTAAATTATTTGATAAGTACATCTAACATTTTATCAAAACTTCATTGAATTCTCGATGAAAATACTCAATTTGGGCAGTTCTTTTTGCTGAAGACTCAACTTTATACTCCTGTCTTGACAAAAAGTCTTCTCTTTTCAATTGATTAGAACAGACAGCTGATCTTGAATCTGATCTCACTTCTGTAACAGATTAGGGCTCACAGTGGCTTGTAGAACTTAACTCCAACAAAACTCAGTTATTTACTGCAAACAACTAATGCAATACTGTTGACATTCCTATATTAATGAATGGCAACCTTCTCACTTAGTACTCTTCTTTATATCTTCTTGGATTACTACTGACCTTTCATGGAAGCCATATATACAATTGATTGCTAAATTAGCATTTTCTTTCTCCTGATTCCATTCTCTACCTCTACAAATCTCTTATTCATCCCTGCATGGAATACTGTTGTCATATCTAGGCTGGTTCTTCTAATGACACTCTTTCTTTTCTAGACAAGGTCCAAAAATGCATTGTAAACGTAGTTGGACCCTGTCTATCTGCTAAGCTTGAGCCTCTTTCCTTTGGCGTAAAGTTGTATCTCTTTCTCTTTTCTACAAATACTATCATAGTCGCTGCTCAAAGTAGCTATCATCTCTAGTTCCATCAACTAAAGCTCATACTCGCTTGACCGTCATTCATCAAAGTCTTACTCTTTTACTGTATCTGTCCCTGCATGCTCCAAAAACTTTTATTCATCTAGTTTTTTTCCCACACTTCAACCCTTTGGAACTCTCTCCTATCTTCATGTTTTCCTGACTCATACAACCTTCATCTTTTTAGGTCTTCTGCCAACCATTTCCTTTCTATAACTCTATTCCTTTTTTTCTAGTAACTCCCAACTTAATAGTGGTTGCTTGCAGCCTTGGCGGGAGTCAGAAATTCAGAAAAAGAGTCAAAAAACAAAAAATCAGAATTTAAAAAAAAAGAAAAAAAGTATACAATCATTATTAACATTATTTTATATTATTTTCAAATGAAAACTGACAATGTCATGGTAGAAAATTCACCAAATTTCTACCATGACTTGACAAATTTTCTACCATGACAGTTTTCAAAGAGAATTTTCTATTCTAGAGACAACTATTCAAGCGTTGAAAAAGACATTTAAAGGTGAGATTTAGGTGAAGCTGTTGAACTTAGATTTAAAAATTGTTTTAAAATTAGAAGTAATAAATAATAATATATCTAAACCATTTTTGCTTTCAGTGGTGCAAAAATAAAAAAAAAAAAAAAAAAAAAAAAAAAGATGTTGAGCGCCAGAAATATGAAAATGTTTAAAGTCACCAATAAGATAAAAGTAATCTTAGGTGAGAGAAACAAGTATCCAAAAAACAGATCAAAAATTGCAATAAATGTTTTTACCCCCAAGCCACACAATAAAAGGAAAAAAAAGCACTACAATTTCAGAAAAGCGAAAAGACATGGTAATGTTGCATATCAACTCATTTCATTGAGTCAGTTCACATTATTATAAGGTAAATGTCCAAAGAGTATTTAGAATTTAATTTTAATATCCACAAAATGTTTGAGCTCTATAAAGAATACAAATCTGCTGGAAAACAACCTTTAAAACTTTCCATGTAAACCTGTATTTTTGAAAAAAAATACTTTCCATATCTTGAAAAGTGACAGATGTGTTGCTTGCAAATTGTTAGAAAAACCTAATCCTGAGAACATTGATCAAGCAAAGTGTCTGGAGCATGTTTGCGAAAATAACGACGGAGGAAAAAAATTAAGATAACAGTGGGGTTATTCTCTAAGTCATGTTTGGTTTGCAAAATGTTATAACATGCCCAAGAACTGGAGTGGGCTCCTACTATTGAAGAAAAGTAAATATGTACAGTTTGACAGCAAAATTTTAGCAAGACAATAACAAAATAATGCGTTTTATGGATGGAAACAGCTTCAAGCAGATGTTTCCACCCATCAACGACTTAGCAAGCACTTTTAGAATAATATTTGACAAAATAATTGGAGAAAATGATTTTGCAGAATTAATAACATAGACTGATACTAGTGTCCAACAAAACCGGAATAACATATCTTGTGGCATTGGATTTTTTGAAAAGTAATCTGAAAGTGGTAAAAAACGATGAAATATTTAAATCAGGAATTCAAGAAGTTGACAATGTTTATAGCCAGATTAAACAAATCATGAAAGCAAATGAATTTTATTCACCAATTAGTTTTATTTAGTTATTAAAAGGGGCAAATCAAAAAAGCTATTTCACATTATTCAAATGCAACCAAATGATCTAAAAGATTTTAGCGTGTGTGCTAAAATCTTTAAACAAAATCAAAAACACATTGTTTAAAATAGACACAAAATCTTTTTGAAGTAAGATAATTTTTGAGGTAACAAAACCTCCTTTTTTTTCAGAAGACAGCTCTCCAATTGTTAACATCTAGAAAAAAATACAAAAAAGGAAAATAACAGGTAACACCTAAAATCTAACAGAACCTAAAATATTGACTCAAAAGATCAATTTGTGTAAAGAGAAAAGTTATTCTTTTATATAATAATCAACCCCTGCTAAATATTATCATTTTGGTGGGGCAGGGTTTGTAAAAAGATCCCATATTCAGCCGGGGCTGGAGCTGCACTTATGATTTCCTGCATGAAACTTTTTCATGTGATTTTTATATTATTATAAAGTTTATAATTATTTAATTTATTTGTAACTATTTCAACTATTAATTACAAATAAATTGAATAACTATAACTATTATACAAAATAAATTACATCAAAAATATTTATCTTAGTCCATTATTTTTATTAAATTTATAAAAATACAAGAAAGATTAAAATTTTTTAAAAACAAACATCTTGTAAAATATATAAATATAAGTAAGCCATTTATAGCAAGCTTTTTAATCGCTCAAGTTATCAAAATATGAAAAAAAACCATGGCCAAAAAAAAAACTGTATGTGTGGTTATATAAGGTGTGCAACCACACACCTCTTTTGAGAAGGTTTGTATATAACTATACATATATATAATTATATAAGTCATTAATTCAAAACTTTCAAATTGTCTGTCCTTATTTTTTAGAGTTTTTCAGAAAAAATTTTTTATTTTCATCAAGAATTCGCAGTTTGTATATCTTTCTTTAAATTCAATATAAGCATTAATTATGATTAAATCCATTTAATTAAAGTACAAGAATTTTCTTTTAAGTTAATGATGATGAGGAGGATAAAGGGGTCGCAAGTAAGTTTAGTTTTTGAAAAAACAAACATTATCTTTTATAATTAGTTTCATTAACACCTTCTTGAATTGATAAAGTTACAATTTAAAAAAGTATTATATTTTTATTTACATTTATAATACATATTGTAATCCCCCTCTAGCCTGCTGTTATAATTAGTTTTAAAAAGTAGCTTCATAACTAATGTTATAAAATCTTTAAAAATCTTTATAAAAGCCAAGATAAAAAAACAAGAACAACAAAATAGATTATTTATTAAAAGTTTATACTGTCTTCCCTAATCCTTATATGATGAATCAAAATAAACATTGCTTAATTTGTAAATACTAACCAACTGTAATAACCCATATTAGGCTTTGCTTACTAGCAGCGAGCAACACACTATCTTACTAGCAGCGAGCAACACACGATTAAAACTTTTTAATTTTTTAATGGTGTATATAAAACTTTACAGTTACGCAAGGTTTAAAAGGGTTTGGAACACCATTAATATGAAATATCCATAAACACCATTTTGAAATATTCAAAAAAGTTCTAAAAATTTCTTCAAACAAAATTTTTCTAGTTGTGAATAAAATACAATTTTTCTTACTTGTTGAGTATAAACCATGACAATATTAACAGGATTAGGAAAAGTTGGTTTAGGCAGAGCATAACCTGATTTCAATCCCAATGAATGTAAAGCTTTATCAATGCTAAAAAGTTTAATAAAAAATATTTGAATAATTATACAAATTTTATTTTAAAACAGAAAAAAACTATTAAAAATAAATTTAAAAAAACCTGGTAATGGTTAGAGAAATCATAATAAGCAATGAAATGAAAAGGAAAAAAACTCCAAATAACACTTGAAACGGCTTCAATATTTGTAAAAATTTATGAAAAATGCCCTTTTCCATTGTTGTTTTTTTTCGATCAATCCTGTTTTGTAACAATTCATCTTGCTCAATTCTTCGCATCTCATTTCTTTCAAAGCGAGTGAGACTAACTTTAGCCTTAATTTTTGCTCTTAGCATATTGGCTTTTTCTTTATCTTTTTCTTTTCTTGTTAACTTCTGTCTACTTTCAGGTTCCTTAAAAATAAACCATAACCAAACTCAAAAATCATAGAAACGAATTTATATAATACATAGCTTATTGTTTAATCTCATTTACTTCTCTGTATATTTTACCACATCTAATCATTCCAAGTGGTAATGCAGACATCCCAAAAGCCTAGAAAAAGTAAAATTTAAAATATTTCCAAACATTGCAAACTTAACTGCATTGTTTAAACAATGGCAATGAAATGCCAAGTAAAAGAAAAATACCTACCACATACTGAATTAGCATCAACATTCCAAACATAGAAATTACACCAACAAGGATGGACATAGTCTGTTTTATATCTTAAAAATAAAAATCCAGGTATTATAAAATATAGTTGATTAAACTAACATGTTATTCATAGAATTAATTAACATAATTAACACTTTTTAATTAACATACTTTTATAATTTTTTAATTAACATACTTTTATAATTTTCTAACTCATGTTTAAGAAAATTAAACTTTTCATCGAAAGCAGTCATATTTGAAGGCAATGGTTTCAATGGAACAAAGGCACTGCAATAATAAATTGAAGATTTATATTGAAAAAAATACATATAAATATAATTATAAAATATTTATAGCAAATTCACCCTGTTAGCAGTATGACAAAAGCTGCCAGCAAAAATACCATAGAATACTTTAATGCAGTACAACATCTCTAAAAATAATTTTAACAATGTTAAAAAGAACACTGTTAATACACACACACAAATACAAAGTTTAACTTTTTTTAAAAGATTTTTATGAATAATTTGATATATTTGGCATGCGACTATGTGTCTGTCTTGGCAATCATATATATAAATTAAATAAAATAAATTAAACAATCTTTTTTAAAAAATAAATTCTTAAATAAAATCTTTGATTAATAACATGGAAAAGGGCCTTCTACTTTCAATTAACCCTGGGCCTTGTCTTAATCCGCCACTGAGAATATATATATATATATATATATATATATATATATATATATATATATATATATATATATATATATATATATATATATATATATATATATATATATATATATATATATATATATATATATATGTATATAAATATATAAAATCTTTTAAAAAAATTTATTGTATGCAGTATTGGATTTTTCAAAAAAGATTTTAAATTTTCAAAAATCATTATCATTTTTTTTAATTATTACATAAAAATGTAACAGTTTAAAAAAAAAAAGTTCAAAAATACCTCTTTGGTTGTAACACTATCATCTTTTTCCTCATAGAAAAAGTACATAAAAGGCAATATTACAAACACAAACAAAGCAACCAACCCATATAAGCCTAAAATAAATGCACATTCAAATTATTTTTTAAACTAATAAGACAATAAAGGAACACAACTTTAATAAAACTTTTCAAACACTGCAACCTGACTCATACAATTTACATTTTTTAAATTCTTTTGTCAACTGTTTTCTCTGGTATTTCCCAACTTAAATAGTTTGCAGCTTTGCTGGGGGCAATTAGTTAAAAAAACAACCCTTTAGAACAAACCTTACAAATACTTTATAAGCACTACAACCTTGATTTATGCAATTGACAGTTTTTAAAGTCCACTTTTAAAGTCCATTTTAAAAATATTTAAACTATTTTCTAAATTTTAAACTATTTTCTATTTTAAACTATTTTCTATTTTAAATATATTTAAACTTCTTTCTCTTTAACATTACTCTTTGTTCTCTGGTAACTCCTACCTTAAATAGTGGTTACTTGCAGTTTTGTTTGGAGTAAATTATTCTTTAAAAAAAAACAAAATTTTTTAAATACTTGGCACCAACTTGAACTTAAAATGGGGTTTTGGAAATTTGCAACTATTAAAGTTTTAAATGGATTTAGAGCATTTATCGAAGAACAGTTGAAAAATTAAAATATTAATATAGCCAATGTGGACAAAATCTGCTTTTTAAGTCTTATTACTGATTTTCAAAACTAAAGCAACTGTCTTAGAGAACAACTAAAAAAAAAATAGAAAATACCTCATTTTAAAAAAGAAAACCTGTTTTTAAAAATTTTTTTTTTTTTTTGGCAAAATTACTTATATTAAAATTTAAATATCAATTTCATAATCAAACAAAAAAAATTATTGTAAATCGCATACAAATACCTGTATTAGTAGGGTAGGGCAAACCTAAACATTTTTATATAACAAGCTGTTTTTGAGGCTAAATTTTATGGTGAATTCAAAGCTAAAACAAATTTTTGCCTTCAATTTTGGATTTGAAATTATCTTTTCTATAAAATGGCTGCAAAAAAATTGTAAAAAATTGTTTCTTTTTTGCAAATATATACATTCAATATACCATTTCATACATTTTTATGGTTGCTAAATTCAAATATTACAGAATTTTGCATGTAAAATGTTTCAGATTCAAAACATATATTTCTTATCCAAAATGGCAGCAGAAATGATTGAGAAATTTTTGAAACAAATATTTCTGATTATGAAAATGGATCTTTGTGGCTACATACCTAACCTACTCAAACCACGGAATTAGGGTCAGTATTCAGCAATGCAAACCTAAAAGTGTTTGAGGTCCGCAAAAAATTGCCGGCCTCGTTTCGATGTTTTATAGAAAGAAATTTGTATCAAATTTAGTCAAAATTTGTGTTGAGAAAAGGTTGTAATCACAACTAAAGCAGCCTCCTCATCTCTATTGGCCTTTTCAGCCTTTGGGAGGTGAATTTACATTTAACAAAAAGCAGTAACACTAACCACATAAATAATTTTTTAAATTCATTTATGTGGTTAAAATATTATTTACAGTAATACTTTGTTTTACAGGTGCCCACTTCTTGCGTTCTAGACACTAAGCCCACTTCTTGCGTTCTAGACACTGTACCCATTTTTTTTTTGTCTGCTATTAGCAAAGGACTCACAGCAGTACAAGCAAATAATTGTCCTCATCTTCTGACGAAGTTTTTTTTTTTGCAGCTTTGCCTTTTCCTTTTGCAGGAATCATTTTTGATTTGCCTATACGGCCACCTTTATCAAATAATTTCTTTTTAATCTTAGTTCTCTCACTTGCTAGTAATGTCTTTACACGGCAGTCGGTCGCTATTAGTGATGAATGCCTCTTCCTGCATCTGGTAGAGGTTATTTTTGGCCCTGCTTTTGGAAATAGTCTTCTTCTTCTTCTTTCTGGGGTGACATATTTAGGCCTACTGATATCAGCGCCTAGATCAGGTTGTAGGCCTAAATTCTGCTGAAGAGCATTTTCCTTTTCTAAAATATCTACTATGAGTTCATCGAGTTCCTCAGAACCCTGAACTTGCCCTTTAGATGAGCCTGGTTGAGCATCAGAGTTAGTGGATGGACCTACATTAGGCATATCAACAGTTTGAAAGGTTATTTCAGAGTTCCTAACAAGATGTTTTCAAAATATTCATATGATCAGTTACACAACTGAGAGCAAACTCATCATCAAAAAAAATATCTGCATTCAAAGGAAATATCCCTGTTGAAGCAAAACCACTAAAAATATTTCCTGGAGTAGCAGCCATGGGAAGCGCAACTTTCATAATTGTTGGAATGTAAAATTTGGTCAATGTTTTTCCAGGATGCATAAACAACCAAGAATCAACTGCAGTGTTAATTTGTGTCTTAAGTGGGCCTTATACTGTTTTGTCCAATGGTTATAGTTTGTGTGTGCAGTGTGGTAGAAATGTCAGCATCACCACTCCATTGTCAAAGTCTAAACCTTTAATACTTAAGCGTGTCTTGTGGTTGTCAACGGTAAGTATTTTTTGGTTCATATATACTACAGTGGACAAAATTCTTGGTGGAGTCTTTGGTATGATGAACTTATTTTTGCTTAATTTAAAAAAATTATTTTTTTTTAATAATTTATTTAGTTAAAAACTAGTACATGGGTCATTCCATGCTAAATGGACCAAAATCTTAGGATTTCAACATGGACTTCCTCAGATTTTGATGAATCTTAATGGGTTTGTTAATATCAATGAGAAAAGCAATTCTTGAAAATTTCAGTATAAAGTCTTTTGTGGTTCAGAAGGTACATTTGAAATTTCTGATTTTTCCAAAAAAAAAAACTTTAGTTGCAAAAACATGTTTTATTCATACTTTGAAGCTCTATATTTTAAAAACAAAATTTCAGAAAACCTTCTAGTTTTTTTATTGTATACAACTCTAGACCTAATTTAATAAAATTTTGACATTGAATTCTCAAATGTCACATTTTTTCCATAATGGCTGCCTAAAAAAAGCTAAAAAATTGTTTGCAAATATAAAAAGTTGGTTTTTGATGAGTCAATATACAAAATCTGCAATTTAAGAAGTGAAAAGACATATTTTTTTTTTGTTTCTATATATGGTAGGCTTCCAAATTTTTAAAAACTTACTGATAAAATACAAATTAGTAAAAAGGTATAGACTTCTAAAAATGCTGCAGCTAAAACTTTAGAAAATGTGCCTCCACTTCAAACCACTGGTAACCAAGGATCAACACTGGTTTTAATAATATTTTTTTTTCTTCTAATTTAATAGACTTTATTACAGTGATTTGAGAAAAAAGATAGTGGGTACTCATGGGGAAGTTACAAAATCAGAACAACGAAAATTGCCCAAAATGCATTAAAAACAATAAAAATAAAGTTATTGTTGTACTTTAGTTTGTATTATATATTCTAATACAAAGTATGTATGAATTTAAAAGTATTTCATAATAAGTACTAGAAGTAAGTCTTTAATTAGGCTTGAATTAGTTTTTAAATAGCCTTAGCTCTTACCTACCCCCTCCCCAACCATTTACTCTTTAACACGCACATTTTTGCACAAAACTTAAAAAAAAATGTCTGATGCAATAAGTGTCTATATACACAAACAAAGAATTCAACATAAAAAACAAGCAAATTATTGAGTTTTCTTTTTATATCTTTATTTTATTTACAAAATTTTTCATTTACTATATATTTGTTGTGCCAAAACTTATGGAAACCTTAGTTTCAAAACTTGTTTTTAAATAAATCTTTTTAGATAGTTGTACAAAATAAATGGCAAGTGCATTGCTAGATATAACTCAATGTTGCATTGGAAAAGCATTAAATTTTAATTCTCATGAAGTAAAATTTACCAAAATCAGAAAAATTAAAGGTTTTGAGGAATTAACAAAAAAAGATCAAGAACTTCTACACTTGCGATGTAAGGTAAATCATATTCAAACTATCACCATGAAAAGGTCTGCTTGGATAGATTTGAGACTTCATATGATGTAAGCTTTTGTTGCGATCCATTTAACAAACACAAAGTCAAATTAAAAAGAATTTAAATAAAAAATTGACTTATATAAATTATTATTTAATTAATTTTTTAAAAGATAATGGCTTATTTAATGTTTTATCATTGTGTTACCATTTAGAATCTATCAGAATAATCAGGTTGGATGTTGCAAAGGAGTTTGATTTAATACCTGGTCATAAACTTTGTACAGAATGTCGCAAAATGTTGTATTTTAAAAATAACAAAAGATTATGGAAGCGATTCATGTCAACATAAAAATAATGATTTTAATAAGATTAACATTTTAAAAGAAAACTTTGATTCAAGCATTAATAGCATTGGTTGTTCATCTTTAAAACTAGTAGCTCATAAAGACAGGGTCAGCTATGCAAAAAGAAAAATTAACAAAATCCATACTGCAACCCAAAAGGAAATAACAACTGTTTTGTGAGTTTCTCCAGATATAATTAAGGATGAATCAAAAACAAAAAAGCTGTTTAGCAAAAGTAAATAAGACTTGGACTCATTAATGGAATTAGTTAAAGCAAAGCTTGATGTTTTTTTGAAATCAGAAAAACTTAAATTACTGACGTTGGAACATTAATTATACACAAAACTATTTTTCTGCTTCCCTAAGAATGATAAATACTGAAAGGTATTTGAAACAGATGAATACTCTCGAATATGTCCAGGTATGAAACAGCATGTCTCAATCCAAGTTGATGGTAAAAGACAACATTTTCAAAAAACACTTCTTTAAGTTAATATAAAAGAACTTTATTTAGAGTTAATTAAAATTTCCGTTGACGTCAAGATTGGGTTTTCTAAGTTTTGTAAATTTAGACCAAAGTGGTGTATTCCTTTTAGAGGTGCTTCAGGTCTCCATTCAGTATGTGTTTGTGAGTACCACCAAAATGCAAAACTTTTAGCATTAAAAATACCAGATATTTTAGACTATAAAGACCTCTTGATATTAGTTGCATGTGACTTAACAAATAGAGATTGCATGCTGCACAGTTGTGATAACTGCCCAAATACCAACACACTAAAAGAGTATCTTACTGCTTTATTTGATAAAAACAGCTTGGAAGAAGTCGCCTTTAATCAGTGACAAAAAGCCAATAAAAAATATGATATAGTTCCACTAACTCTTCTAGTGGATGATTTTATTGAAAAAGCTTGTCAACAAATAGACCAATTAAGAGACCATCATTATATAGCCAAAAAATCAAGCAGCATATTTGCAGCATCTAAAAATAACATAACCAAGTAATCAAATTTTAGTATTACTAGACTTGGCTGAAAATTACAGTTTTTTAATTTAAGATGCAGTACAAGGTTTCCATTGGAACAACAGTCAAGCAACATTGCATCCTTTTGTTATTTACTATATGGAAGAAAATATGATAAAATGTAAAAGTGTTTGTATTATTTCAGAGCATTTGCAACAAAATACAAACTCAGTTCATTGTTTCATTTATGAAGCAATAAAACATTTAAAAGAGTTGATGCATTATGTTAACCACTGCATTTATTTTAGCGATGGTGCAGGTTCACAATAAAAAACAATAAAAACATATCTAACTTATGTCACCATGAACTAGATCATCAAGCATCTGCAGAATGGCATTTTTTTGTCACATCACATGAAAAAAGTGCTTGTGACGGTGTTTGGGGCTCTGTCAAAAGACTTGTAGCTAGGGCCAGTTTACTATCACTAACAAATCCTATCTGTTAGTGATTGTATATATTTTCTTCCATAATCTATCAATCACCTGAAAAAATGTATGATTGGCGTAGACAAAATATTAAAAGAATACATTTTCGATACATTTCAAATGATGCAACTGTATTACATTGCATAAAGTTTAAATTAGAAGAACGCTATACTACTTGTTCAACAATTCCAGGAGCAAGAAACCACTATTGTTTTATACCACAATCATTAACTACTTTACAGATGAGACGGGTGTTATTTAAAAATATGTATACTAATGTAAATGTTTCTAAAATGCATCATAGGGTTCCACTTGCTTTTCTTTCACGAGGAATTAATATAGCATGTGTTTATGATGCAAAATGGTTTTTAGGCAATATTGTCGAAATATCTGAAGAAAATCAAGATGTTCTTATTAAGATCATGAAGCAGTCTATTTTGTTAAACACTTTTACTTGGCCACATAAAGAAGATACTTGCTAGGTTCCAATAACGCACATTTTATGCAAAATTTGATCTTTGAAAGTTCAATCAACAACTGGTAGATGCTATGAACTATCAGCTCAAGAAAAAACATTTATACAATAAGTAACATAATTAAATAACAACATAGCAAAATTATTAAAAATTTGATTTATTTGTTTTAAACATAGCTTTTTAGCAAAAATTTATTTGAAAGATTCAATGTTTTTATTGATTGTTTATTACATAATAATATTCTTTATTACATAATCAACTTGTGCATAGTGTTGACAAGTCAAATAACTTATATAAGTTATTATATTAACTTGGTATAAGTTGTAATCTAAATTTGAACATGATAATCAAATAAGTCAAATTAATGGAGGGGGGGGGGGGAAGGTATGGAGTAGTGAGTGTATTGGAAAAACATTACAAAATTTATAGTCATGGTATTAAATATTAGGTAAATTAGACTAGAAGGTCTTTTTTTTCATTTTAACCTAATAGGCTGCTTATAAGTTTTATATGTAGTCTTTTTACTGTCTGACATTTAAAATTAAATTTCACAGTTTTTATGTGTATGTTTAGTGGTGTGTTTGGGCATTAAGGCAATTCATACATCAAACATAAAACCAGACACACCATGTAATGAGAAGTATGCAATTACAAATTTTTTCTAAGTTCTGGGCAAAAATGTGCATGTTAAAAAGTAAATGGTTGGGGGAGGGGGCAGGTAAGAGCTAAGGCTATTTAAAAACTAATTCAAGCCTAATTAAAGACTTACTTTTAGTACTTATTATGAAATACATTTAAATTCATACATACTTTGTATTAGAATATATAATACAAACTAAAGTATATATAATATATATACTATAGAATATATAATACAAATTAAAGTAATAACTTTATTTTTATTGTTTTTAATGCATTTTGGGCAATTTTCGTTGTTCTGATTTTGTAACTTCCCCATGAGTATCCACTATCTTTTTTCTCAAATCACTGTAATAAAGTCTATTAAATTAGAAGAAAAAAAAATATTATTAAAACCAGTGTTGATCCTTGGTTACCAGTGGTTTGAAGTGGAGGCACATTTTCTAAAGTTTTAGCTGCAGCATTTTTAGAAGTCTATACCTTTTTACTAATTTGTATTTTATCAGTAAGTTTTTAAAAATTTGGAAGCCTACCATATATAGAAACAAAAAAAAAATATGTCTTTTCACTTCTTAAATTGCAGATTTTGTATATTGACTCATCAAAAACCAACTTTTTATATTTGCAAACAATTTTTTAGCTTTTTTTAGGCAGCCATTATGGAAAAAATGTGACATTTGAAAATTCAATGTCAAAATTTTATTAAATTAAGTCTAGAGTTGTATACAATAAAAAAACTAGAAGGTTTTCTGAAATTTTGTTTTTAAAATATAGAGCTTCAAAGTATGAATAAAACATGTTTTTGCAACTAAAGTTTTTTTTTTTGGAAAAATCAGAAATTTCAAATGTACCTTCTGAACCACAAAAGACTTTATACTGAAATTTTCAAGAATTGCTTTTCTCATTGATATTAACAAACCCATTAAGATTCATCAAAATCTGAGGGAGTCCATGTTGGACCTTGGTCCAGTTGGCATGGAATGACTCACGTCTTTCAAATGAAAAATTTAAAAGTTATTTGATCGCAAATCATCAATCAAAAATAGTGACCTTTAACTGAAATTTTGAATTTGCAAATGAACTTTGATTTAGTAAAACTATTGATGAAAAAGTGATTTGGTGATGAAAAAAAAACTTGGTGACAAAGTTCTGGTTTCTTAAAACAGGGATTGGTTTAGAGTTGGGCTTGCTTTAATTATCTAACTATTTTGCAAGTCATCCTCATTTAACAACAACATACTTGAAATTTGAAATCACCTGATGCCTAAAAACTACTTATTTTAAATAACAAAATTTTCAAAACAAGGAGACGTTTTATGGGGAAAATCAAAATATTTCTGGTGATATGCTGCAAAATTTTAGAGACCTGTGTAACTATAAACCACGTCTGACTATGAAACAGATGTCAGGGGATATAACTGGCCATAGAGGAATACTCCAAAGAACTCCAGAATATTTTAAATGTTTTTTACTTATCAAAAGATCTGGAATAATCTAAATATTATTTAAGAAATTTTGGAGTAAAAAGCTCGGTTTTCAATATCACAATAGCTTAAAATATTAGGTAGACTTAAAAACCCTTTAAAACCATATATGATATTTGTTGGCATATATCAACTGGTATATCAAAATGGTCTAAATATATATTAAATAAAAATGTTATTAACTTTACCATAATAACAATATGAGATAGTATCTTCAATAGAGTTCTGAGTTAAATTGTCTGCAGCCCATTCCTTATAAAGAATTAAAATTCCTAGATAAAAACAATTTAAAAACTATCCAATAAATTCATCATCATCATCATCATCATCATCATCATCATCATCATCATCATCATCATCATCATCATCATCATCATCATCATCATCATCATCATCATCATCATCATCATCATCATCATCATCATCATCATCATCATCATCATCATCATCATCATCATCATCATCATCATCATCATCATCATCATCATCATTCTCTCATCATCATCATCATCATCATCATCATCATCATCATCATCATCATCATCATCATCATCATCATCATCATCATCATCATCATCATCATCATCATCATCATCATCATCATCATCATCATCAAGAGCATCAATCAGTAGTTTAATTATTCTAAAAAATATTTTCAAAACATACATATTTAAAAACTCAACCTTAAAAGATCCATCAGCATTTTTCATATAAGAAATCAGAAAAACATCGACTGGTACTAAAGCTGATGTCATCAATGTAACAACTAATCCTGAGACAGAAGTCAATGTGGATGAAAATTCTGAAACTTGTGAATGTTGAAACCAACGTATATATATTGTTGCAAAAAAAAAAGTAAGCTGGAAAAAAGAAATCAATCTATTATTAGATTAAATCACACACATACAAACATACAAATATATATATATATATATATATATATATATATATATATATATATATATATATTTATGTATAGGAATAATTTTACATGTATTCCATGTATTCTGCAAAATAAAGTACAGAGCAATAATAATAAGAAAATTACTTATCAAATTTTTTTCAATTTACTCACTGTTTCACCAATAAAGATTTCTGATTAGTCATTTCTGATACTAATACTAATGATGAAACACTGTATAAAATGAAAAAAACTTGTTAAGTGATTTTCTACTAATTTATATATATATATATATATATATATTATATATATATATATATATATATATATATATATATATATATATATATATATATATATATGTAAATATATATGTAAATATATATATATATGTAAATATATATATATATATATATATATATATATATATATATATATATATATATATATATATATATATATATATATATATATATATATATATATAAATATAAATATATATATATTGGGGTTATAACTTTTTGACTTTTTTTTAAAAAAAAAAAATTTCCTGTCATAAATCGATGAACTTTAGTTAGAAAACATTGAAAACATGTTCAATTCCACTAGGTTGTAAAAAAGGTCAGCCCGCAATTAAAATTACGAATCGTCATTTACGATCGTCATTACGAATCGTCAATCTTGTTACTGCTACTATTAATATGTGTGGCTTTACTGAAAATCATTTAAAACTTGTATAGATTAGAAGTGTTTAGAACTTTAGAACATTTTGGAAAATTCCAGAATATTTTAGACAGCTTTAGAACATTCTGGAGCAATTTAGAACATTCTGGAACAATTTAGAACATTCTGGAACAATTTAGAACATTTTGGAACAATTTAGAACATTCTGGAATAATTAAGAATATTCTAGAACAATTTAGAACATTCTGGAACAATTTAGAATATTCTAGAACAATTTAGACTGTGTATATATAGCTGCTTATCTAATTTTAAAGTTATTACAGAAGCAACACATAGCAATGTACAAGCCTAGCAATAGTAGCATTCAGAAGAACAAGGATGCCTGGACCAATATAATCTGGTAAATTTAAAAACACATAAAACAAAAATGGTCAATTTGGAAGAATATTCACTGGAAGAAAAGTGCAGAATGCCTATCCAAGTTAAACGAGCAAAGCTTGATAAAATACTGAATTGTTATGATGAATGTGTCAAGCAGGGAAGCTACGAACCCCTTGGTGAAATTTTTGATATTACTAAAGTAGATGAAACGTGGTTATCTTCCAGGGACAAGCGATTGTACCATCCCCAAGCAAAAAGCAAAGGAACAGTGAGATACTCTACAGGCCAAGCGCCCAGTAAAGAAACAATTTATCCCTCTAAATGACAAAAACTTTCTAATAGGTTATCCAACTCATTATCTTACTATCTTGGTTTTAGTGATTCTGAAGCAGATTGCTCAAGGAATTTCTAAAGTCCTAGATGAATTTCACCTATGGAATTCAATACAGATGATTATTGCAAATACCACCAGTGTTAACACTGGAAAAAAGAATGGTTTTGTTGTAATATTGCAACGAATGTTCAGAGAAACGCATCAACAAACCTTAGTTTATCAGTTGTTAACACCATGTATTAGATAGAACCCTCCATTTGGTGATGGATAAAGAACTTGGAAGTAAAACACAATCGCTAAACATCGAATATACATTTGTATCTCAACTGTTGGAGGAGTATGAACAACTGAAAACACAGTTTGATAACTGAATAGAAGTAATTCTCAAAACATCAGGCTGAAGAGATGATATGAAATTTTTATTTTGTCTTACTCGAGTGTTCTGATTTTTGATGAAAAGGTTTCCATCGATCGGGTTTCAGAAATTACCCAACAGCAATGCGAGGTGGAATTCCAGAACTATACTAGCGATCCTGGCCTTCATTTTAATTCCTTCAACAAGGACAGTTCTGCAGAGAGAATATCGATTTATATTGTATGGCTGGGCAGACCATAGGTTTATAGACCAACTGTACAACGAAAACGACTTTAATAACTTGGCTGAAGTACTGAATCCATACAAAAAGGGTTTAAGCTCTTTGAAAAATTACTGGAAGCAAGAGTCATCCATACTACAAATCCCCAGAAGTAATCAATGCGCAGAGCGCGCAATTAAAGTAATGAAGGAAATGTATTCATTACGCAAAAATAAAGACAAATTGCGCCTTCTATTCGGTCTATGCAACAAGCAAGAGCAAGGTCAACAGTCTGAGTCAATGTTGGATTGAAAATTTATTGTATTACATTATTTCTTATATATTATTAAACTTAAGTACGCTTTAAAAAAATTACATAGGAAAAAAATTGTAAATACATCTAATTATACAAGTGGTCTAAAAATTATTCACAGCACTGTATATACACAGAGAAACTGGCTCCTTTGAAGATAGAAAGAAAAGTGGTAGACCTCCTAAGCTAACAAAAGATGACAATAAATATTTAAAAACCCTATCTTTAAGAAATACAAAAAAAGCATCAACCGAGCTGGCTTTAACACCGAAGACTTTAACACCGCAACTGGGAAAAATGCCAGCTCTTCTTTTATTCGACGGCACCTACATAAATCGGGATTAAGAGGGTGTGTTGCAATTCGAAAACCATTATTACGGTGTGGCAATAAAGAAAAACGACTTAAATATGCAAAACAACACAAAGAGAGGAGGCTCTTCATAAGTTTGGGGCTGTTTATCTTCATCTGGAGTAGGTGATTTGATCAAAATAGGGGGGCGACTCACCGGGGAACGTTATTTGGATATCCTAAGGCACCATGCTGTATCATCTGGAATGAGACTAATAGGTCATAATTTTTTATTCTGCAGCAAAACAATGACCCAAAACATTGTTCCCGATTGGCAAAAAATTATTTAAATGAAATGGTAGAGGAAGGAGTACTGGAATTGATGACCTGGCCTTCCCAGAGTCCAGTTTTGAATATAATTGAGCATATTTGGGATTACCTGGACAGAAAGAAGGTCGACCATGCTCCCTGAAAGGCTGAAGAATGTTTGAAGTACTTCAAAGAGAATGGCACAACATACCCCAGGATTTTATAACTAATTTGTATAAATCTATTCCCCGGCAAATATCGGCTGGGATTGAGGCAAAAGGAGGAAATAGTAAATATTAAGAGTTTTTTATGAAGTTTGACATTAAAAAGTTTGTAAATGTTCCATATTTTGTGTGAAATACATGTTTTAAGTTTATAATTTAGAACTACAAACTTAAGTATTAAAGAAGAATTCTCCGGGATTTCTTGAAAAAATGTAAGTTGTCAAAAACTTATTCACAGTACTATATATATATATATATATATATATATATATATATATATATATATATATATATATATATATATATATATATATATATATATATATATATATATATATATATATATATATATATATATATATATATATACAACAGGGGATTTCCATTTCTGAGCGTGATTTTTTATTTTTCTTTGTTTTAGCAATTAAAAGCTGAGACTTATGCAAACTGCAATATGCAAACTATTATGATTTTCTTAAAAAACTTTTATCACAAAAATATTTTTTATTATATTTTAGGCTACCTGAATAAATAAAATATATATATTTTGATCATTTTATTTTTTTTGCGAAATAATATCGCTACTGTTTGAAAATTTTTGGGGCTTAATGATAAGACTAAATTTGTCTTCTTCTAGCCCCGGTCATGTAATTATTTTTAATAAGTTACGACTGTAAATTTTTTTTTTATCGGCAAAAGTGTATATAAAAAAAAAATAAATAAATAAATAAACAACAATTTTCAAAACGCTATACTTTAGCTAGAAATAATTGATAACTGCCATTTCTCATTGAAAATATACTAAACATGAAATTAATTAACTTGCAAATTCCGTGCGTGACTTCGGTGCGTAATCATTCATGAACTGCATTTAAACAATTGCTGTGACTCTATGATGCATAATGCAATCTTGTAACTATCTGAAAAGCTTTACTAATGTTTAAAGCATCATTTAAAAAAATATATATGACGCTGAAACTTATATTTTTTGAGGAAGTTTATTTATCTAGTAACTGAAATTTGGGTTTTTCTGTTCTGCGCGTGATTCCGTTTTAAACTTAATTTATTCTTTGTTAACGTTACTAATGTATACTATTTTTTGTTAACAAAATATTTATATAGGTTAGAATTAAATAAGAGCAAATTGAAGATCACCAGTTTTATTATTATGAAAATAATAGACAAAACATATACGAGTTTCCATGTGTGATTTTTTGGAAATGCCCAACATTGAACCATCTCAGAAATCTGAGGTTGAAATTAAGGATGAAGATGATCAATTAGTAAGAGAAATCTTATCTGTGCTACAAGTAAAAAAAAAAAAAAAATGATCTTACTTAGATCTTAGAACTGAAAAATAAAGAATCAGTCAATTTAGCACTAGCCAATGCATGCAAACTCAGAGATAATGAAAAATTCAAAGGTATTTATGTTAACAATGATAAAACTAGTGTTCAGCAAGCAATAGAGAAGAGACAGCGAGAAAAAAGAGATATGCTAACTGCAAACTTGAAACACCAGGATAGCATGGGTAGGCGTTGTGATGTTAACAATGGAAAAAAGTTATTTAATGTCGCAAGAAATGGAGATTTGAAAAAATAACAGTAGAGCTTTCAGAGTTTGAATATAACTACTTTTTACAAAAAGGTCTACAAGTGCTTCAACCTGTGCAACACCAGAACCATCAAGATAATATACAGAGCTGTTAGCAATTAATGAAAACTTGTCTCACTATCAAAATCTTATCCCAAAGTTGTATACAACTATATTTTCAGTCAAAAAAAAACAAAGTTTACTGTTCCCTCTTTGATGAAAGACGGCTAACAAAATTGTTAGAAAAAGCAGAATGTTTTAACAAACAGTTTGAGTTTGCTTTTTCTAAAATTGACCACAAGAACAAGTTTTCATTCACAAATAGGACTGATCAGGTATGCAAGATTGATCAATTCGATCTTAATGAAACTGGGGTTTTTGGTGAGTTGAGTAATTTGAAGAAATAAAAAGCAATTGGCCCAGATGGCATAAGTCCTTATGTTCTCAATGAGTGTGCCACTGGTTTAACTTTAACAGGTAATATACCTAATAGTTGGAAAGAAACGAATGCGATACCAATATATAAAGAAAAAAGTAAACAAAACAACCCATCTGAATATAGACCAATATCTTTAACAGCCATAATATGTAAAATCATGAAAAGATTGTTGAAAAATGGTTCAGCATGAGTTAATCACTAAGCATCAACATGGCTTTGTAAGACAAAAATCATGTGTTACAAATCTATTAGAGACAATAGACATTACATCAGAGGCACTGAACTGTGGCCTTTACACAATCATAATCTATCTGGATTTTACTAAAGCCTTTGATAAAATCTGTCAAGAAGCGTTAGTTGTCAAATAAGAGGCCTATGGTTTCAAAGGTAAACTACTGAGACAACTAAATGCATTTCTTATGGACAGAAAACAAAGAGTTCTTGTGGACGAAAACTACCATGAGTGGATAAAAGTTCAGAGTGGTGTGCCACAAGGATTTATTTTGGTCCTCTACTGTTTATAATGTACATAAATGACATGCCAGATGTTGTCAAATGTTCACTCAAGGTCTTTGCTGATGACAGCAAACTGATAAATATAATAAAAAATCAATTTGACATTAAACAGCTACAGACAGATCTTGATGCTGTTGCTAAATGGGCAGATAATTGAAAAATGGAGTTTAATGCAAGCAAATAATGATAAAAAAAATTCCAAAACAATAATCTATGACCACAAATTTAGCATACAAAATCAAGATAACAGCCAAACATACTTATTGTCTACCAACCAAGAGCGAGATCTTGGAATTTTAATAACTAGCAATCTAAAATGGTCAGCCCAATCAAAACATGCAGCAGTTAAAGCTAATGCAGCAGTTAAAGCTAATGCAGCACTAGCTTCACTCAAGCGGATGTTTAGATACTGGAACCAGTCAATGTTTAAAACACTTTATACCACATTTGTCTCACCTTGAGTATGGAAAGCTTTTATACCATACCTCACCTAAAACACTTTATACCATACCTCACCTTGAGTATGGAAAGCCTGAATGGGCTCCATTCAACAAAGTCAATGAAAAAGTTATTGAACAAGTCCAAAGAAAAGCTACTAAATTATGCCATTCGTTAAGGTGAAAAAAATATGAAGATCGACTAGCCATACTTAATATCCAATCAATCAAAGCACGTAGCACGCAAGTATAATTCAGTATTTTAAGGAAAGCACTGGTGTTAATACTACCTCCTGGATCCACCCTTCAAACAATTCCCAACCTGGCGATTGTCCTGGGCTAGCAGGTGCAGTTAGAAGAAATAAGGAACGATTAATCAAATAGCTCACAAATAACTGTCGTCAAAGAGAATACTTTTTCTTAAATAGAGTGGTTAATGTTTGGAACACACTTCCAGATGCAGTTAAAAACTCCAAAACTAGTAATTTGTTTAAAAATAGTTACAATGCCTATGAGAAAACAATATGAAACTTATAGACAGTTCAGCTGTCATAGTTGACCATATTCCATTAGTCAGCTCCGCTTTATGCCACAGCTCATCTTATTATTATTATTATTATTTTTATTATTATTATATATATATATATATATATATTTCTATACATATATATATATATATGTATATATATACATATATATATATTTATATATATATATATACATATATATGTACATATATACATACATATATATAAACATATATATATATATGTATATATATACATATACATATATATATATATATATATATATATATATACATATATATATATATATATATATATATATATATATATATATATATATATATATATATATATATATATATATATATGTATATATAGATATATACATACATATATATGTATATATATACATATATATACATATATATATACGTATATATATACATATATATATATATATGGATATACATATATATATATATATGTATATATATATATATATACATATATATATACATATATATATATGGTGCCCTTGATTATAACCAATGATGTTTAACCTTCGGAACTAATCGCCCCCCAAACCACGAGACTATGTTTGAACTTTGGTTTGCTAATTCTTGGTCATTTCTTCGCCCATCGACCTTCTCGAGTTCGAAATAACTCGAAACAACTCTTGTCACTAAATACCCATTGATTCCATCTTGTTCTTAGGTGTTCTTCACATCATTTTACCTTATTTTCTTGTTGAACAGGAGTCAATAGGGGTTGATTTTTGGGAACGAAACTGAAGTACCCGCTTAGGTTAAGATAACGAGTAATGGTTCTGGGACCTTAGGACTGCCTTTTTTGAATAATTCAATTTAAATATCTCGGACGGATTATGTGTCATCTTCTCAAGCTAATTGAATCAATCGCTGTTGGTCCTTTAAATTAAGTTTTTTTGGTCCACCACTTCCTTTCTTTCTCTCCAAGCTCATTACTTCCCTCATTTTCTTTAAATATCTTGCAACTGTTGCCTTAGGTATCCCAGTTAATTTCATCAAATTCTTTATGAACTGCTTTAAAAAGATAGTCAAGTGTCAACGTTGACGACTTCATTTCTATTAAATGAAGACTTCATTTCTATAAAATGAAGACTTCATTTCTATAAAATGAAGACTTCATTTCTATAAAATGAAGACTTCATTTCTATAAAATATTTTTAGGTAAATCAGAAATAATAATGAACACATAGATTTTTTGATGAATATATATGCAACTGATAAATTAAACAATGGGTTTCATGAAATACAAAAAAAGTCATTGCGTGACTCGCCAAAAATTGAAAAATTACGAACAAAAGTTTTGCATACGCAGTCTCATTTTTTTTGTCCAGAAGGTGCAAATGTTCAATGTTGTTAAAGAACTCAATGTTGTTAAAGAACAGAGCAATAATAAATTAATAAAACACTTATCTAAATACCTTATACAGTTTTCATTAAAATGAGGAGAAAGAAACATTAATTCAAAATTTAGTTTCTTGCCAGAAACATCCTATTTTTCATTTGCAGTTTAATTTCCCTTGTGATGCGATGAGATTTTAAAGCATCTGTTGCAACTGTTAACAACTTTTTCACACCAAATTAAATGCTTAGAGATTTAATTCTGGCATTAAGGCATTGAATCTTTTATTGCAATTGTAGCATATTCAAATATTTTATTGAAAACTTCTTGCTTATATTTCCTTCGAACATAATTGCTTCTCCATGTTTTGCTCAGGTTTGTCAAAAATGTCTTTCTTTTTTTTCTTCTTGAAACAGAATCTTTTAAAAAACTTCCTTCTACCTTCAAAATAGAATCAAATACTTGTATTACAATTACAAATAGTATTATTAACTTGGTAAAATTTTTCTGAATTATCTCTGAAATATTCCTTGAAGCAGATTGAAGTTGTTTCTTTAATAAATTAATTTTGAATAAAACTTTATGCCAAATTTCGATTGAACACAAATTTTGATTTTATCAAATCAAAGGTTGTTATTTTTAAAGCAATTGATTCTGCAGTGATTTTTGCATTTACTTTATTAGCGAACAAATTTTGGAATTTCAAAGTAAAGTGCTCTTACATCATTGATATGGCTTTCATATCTTGTATCACTTAACAGTTGAACAATTAAAAAGGGACACTTAAATTGCAAAAACAACCATCTTTTTTTAAATTGCAAAAATAACCATCTTGATGAAGAAAAATATATGTAAATTTGATCAATGGTGTTGAAAAACATTGTAATTTTAGGTGAACATTTCACAGAACCTATAATTGTTTGATTTAATCTATTACTGCAGGATGGCATAAATAAGCTCAGGTGTTTTATTTTATTTGTTTTATTTTAGGAATATTAACCTGTACACCATTTTTCTCACCTTACATATTTTCACCTTTACCATAGCTTTGACTTTTTATGTTTTCCACTAACAAGTTATTTTTTCCCAGAAAGTTAAAAATAACATAAGAAATAACCACTAAGGAGTAATAAATTATAGCGTTATGGAATCAGGAAATTAGTGATTCAGGTAATAATATATAAGATATAAAATTGGCAAGTTATATTGTAAGAAGACACAGCTGCAAAAGCAATATTGTTATCTTCATCACTATCATCAAACAAAATATCAACGATCTCATTCATATCAGAATAATTTATTCTATTTTGAGCAATCTATAAATTTCCATTTCAGATATATATTTAAAGTTTTCCTTAATTGTTATAGATAGTTAAATATTATAGATATATAATATTCAAAACTATTGATGGAACACTATTGATGCAGTTTATTTCTCATTTAGGAAAAGATTTTATGGACAGCAGTGCGGATCACTTATTTTCAACTAACAACTAATTCCAGAAACGAGGATAAAGACACAATTTTGTGAGGATGTTTAAAAATGTACCCTTAGTGTGGTATCTTTTTTGTTGTTGTTCATATTTTCCTTTGTTGATTTGACTAAGTATTCCAGACAAGGTTTCCCTTTTCATAACTTTTTTTCAAAACACGCCAAGGAAAAATAATAGCTAATCAATTAACATTAATAATATTAATAACATTAATAGCTCATCATTAATATCATTAATCATCTATGAATAAAATCTTTCGAAGAACCATTGATAAATTTAAGGTCGTGGAAAAAAAAATTGGTTAAATTTAGATGCTTGTGATCACAACTTTGCAAATTATTTTAAAACAATGAATTTTCTTGTATAGATTTTTTCAAAATTTAATCTGTTTTTATAGTTAGCAGATTCTACTTTTTATTAAATATCTATTGTTGTTTATTGAGTAGATCTAAAAACATATGTTCATCTTTATTTCTTAGGTACTGAAAACAAATATAATCCACATACTGTTTAAACGATTTCACTTAAATATTTCAAAGGAGCATTATTTTTGTGGTACCTTGTGATTTTATGATTTTTGTGATACTGTATTTGGTCAACCCTGAAGCATATAATTTGCATATAAAAAATAGCAAAACACTAAGTACTAAAAACAGCTTGAAATTTTCAAAAATTAAATTAGAAATGTGGTAAGGTTCATATTTGGGCTATATTTATATTTATTGGAATTCTGGAATCCAATACCAGTATACTGAAAATTGGGATGCTGGTTGATTTTTTTCAGTATTGAATATTGAAATACCAGTATTTCTGTACTTCTGTAATTATTGAAATACCAGTATTTCTGTATTTTAATCATTGTTTTTTAATCATTATTTCTAAACAATTTTTGTACAATATTACTACTAACTCCCAACACATGTTTTGATTATGTTAAAGAAACCTATCAGTTATTACCATTAATAAATCAGCAGTAGAACGAGAAGATCAAAAACCATATTGATGATCAGAAAACAAGTTATTAGATTCATGATGAGAGATTAATTGTTTATTAATTTAAGACTCAAAAACATTGCTTATGATAGGAAGTAGTTAGACGAGTCAGATTGCACTTTAAAATTTTAAAATGTTAAAAAAAATATAATTAAAACTAAACAATATTTATCAATAAAAAATAAACTTTTCATTTTATTTAAAGCTTGCCTTTTTCCATTTTACTCTGTATCTCAGAGTCTTTTTAATATGTCGCAATCTACAGAACTAATTTATTTCAAGCGTATTTAATTTATAGGAGTTTTAGTCAGGGCTGATAGGTTTAAACCATCTAAAACAATCTAACATGAGATATCATTCTTTGTAAACTGACATTTTATACTTGCTATTACAGAAGTATTATCACAAGGTATTACAAAAAATAAAACAAAATAAAACAAAATCATTAAATTTGCAAAAGGGCCTGAATTAGGGGTATGGGGTAGCCTAGCAATGGCTCTTGTGGAAATCCATTTTTAATATTCGCTTAATTTTTATAAACCCTTACAATGTCTTAACATTTTCTCACCATTAAAACGGTAAAATATAAAAATTTACATGTATGCCTATGAGCATCATTTTTTAAAACAAATGCAACTATTTTGTAATATAAATATGTGTGCATGAAGTATAAAGCTGAGTTATATATTTTTGCTTAATTTAGCTGTTGTAGAACAAATTAGTTGCAGTATTGACAATGCCATCTGTAACCAATAATGTAGTTCAAGACTATTGTAGTCATTTTTTGAATAAACTTTTGCTTACTTTTATTTTTGATTTTTTTAAGGCACAAGTTAAGTTTTATAAAACATCGGCTTTTGGTGTAGAGTTTCGTGGTTTAGTGTAAAACCCACTTTAAATCTAAATTAAGATCTTCTTTATTTTAAATACAAACCTCCTGATGGTGAGAGGGATGACATGAGAGGCAATGTCATCATCAACCACTATAACAGTCATGGACAGAAAAGGCATTTCATTGCACTCTGCAAGCATATAATAATTTTTTTTAAAAGCTTGACAGTGGCTTTTTAGATTATTAAAAAAATTCCAAATATGTGAATATATATATATATATATACACATATTTATATATATATATATATATATACATATATATATATATATATATATATATACATATATATATATATATATACATATATATATATAATTTTTTGTTATTCACCTCCTCAAGGCCGAGAAGGCCACTACAGATGAGTAGGCTACTTAATAGTGGTTATACCCGACTCTAAACTCTATAACTCCGAAACACAAACCTTGAGGAACAAGGCTGCGCGGAGAAACAAGTTGAGCGCGGTACTACAAGGGACGTGGTGGAGATCAAACTCAGAACCTCTCGCTTATGAAGCGAGCGCTTAACCACTACACCAGTAGTGGTTAAGCGCTTATGTAAATATATATACATATATATATATATATATATATATAATGCATATTGCGTATTATAAATATATATGCGTATTATATATATATATATATATATGTATTATATATGTATATATATATATATATATATGCATATTATATATATATAATGCGTATGCGCATTATATATATATATATATATATATATATATATATATATATATATATATATATATATATATATATATATATATGCATTATATATGTATATATATATATATGCGTATTATATATATATAATGCGTATGCACATGAAGTTGGAAGTAACTGAAAGAGAAAAGATGAAGATTGTAGAAAGTGACGAGCTCGATAAAGAGATGCAACCTTAGCTAATTTTGCAACTGATTTGATATATGGTTTCCAAGAAAGATTGGAAGTAAGAGTTAATCCTAGAAGATGAAGAGTAGGTGACTCATCGAGTACATCACCATTCATAAATATAGGAAGATCTAAATTATTGCGATAAAGATTGGCTGAAAAAAATTGAATTTTATCTGAATTAAAGTTTACCAGCAACTGTGAACCCCATGCTGTAGCAGAAGTGAGATCCTTTTCAAGCTCAAAAGCCCCCTCCAAGCAATCAGAGGATGTTAGTTTCTTATCACGACAAGAATAAATGGTGGTATCATCAGCAAACAATGCCACCTTAGATGTGAAAATATCTGGAAGATCGTTAATGTAAATTAAAAAAAGTATAGGGCCAAGGATAGAAACCTGAGGAACCCCTGAAGTTACAAAATAAGAAAAAGAGTGTTGTCCATCGAGGACAATTTTTATGCTACGTTTGGAAAGGAAGGATTCAATGATCTTAAAGAGGTTGCCAGATACACCATAAGAAGAAAGCTTAGGGAAAAGACCAGCATGCTAAACTTTATCAAAAGCTTTTGAAATGTCAAGAGCGATGGCCTTAACCTCTCCACCTTTCTCTAATGCCGATGAAACCTGTCAGTTATTACTGTTAACAAATCAGCTGTAAAACGAGAAGATCAAAATCCATATTGATGATTAGAAAGTAAGTTATTAGATTCAAGATGAGAAATTAAGTGTTTGTTAATTAAAGATATAAAAACCTTGCCTATGATAGGAAGAGACTTATGGGACGTTAGTTAGACGAATCAGATCGCTCTCCAGAATTTTTGAATATAAGGATAACAGATGCCGCCTACCAGTAGGCTGGAAAGCAAGCAAGACTCTGATAAGCACTTGTTGAATAGTTTTGAGAGTATAGACGGCAGCTCCGGAGAACACTTCTGCAATACAATAACAGGTGTGTTGTCCGGGCCACAAGCTTTTGAAGAGCCTAGGCAGGAAATCACTTTAGATACAAATGCTGGAGTGATATGAATGTCAAGCAATGGATCAACCTGTTTGTTGGCAATGTCATGTAGAACGCAACTAGTGGAATCAAGAGATGATATTGATGAAAAGTTTTTAGCAAACAATTCGGCTTTGTCTTTAGGTGAGGTGACAAAGTCTGAACCATAAAAGTGAGGTGGAATTATAGATTTGCCCTTATTATTGATATTATTAAATATTCTCCACGAAAAGTAACGAGAGCCTAATTTTTGAGATGAGATACGAGATTTTATGACCTAAGAATAGCGGGTTTCGGCATTAGACAAAGCTTTTTTATAATTGTATCCAGCAGTAATAAACAGACGTCTGTTTTCTGGAGAATTGTTTTGCTGAGAAATATGAACCGTTTCGATTGGCAATCGCAGCAGCACAGTTTTAAGAAAACAATGGAGGGGAGTGAGGCTTGACCTGGAATCGTCATGAGGGAATAAAAGATTCCATTCCAGCCTGAATCCACGAAGTTATGTCGGAAGCACATTTGTCGACAGGAAGACGAAAGATTTCTACCCAAGGGTCATCACGAAGAAAATCACGGATAGAATCCCAGTCAGCTTTACCGTATTTGTAAGAGGTTCGATAATAGGGTATTCAGGTGATAAAGAAGAATGAAATATTAGTTTTATAGAAATCAAACTGTGATCAGAAGCACCTAAGGGTGAATGTGGAGAAACTAAGCACAGACTAGGATCAGAAACAAGACATAAGTTGAGTAGAGAAGGTAAATGATTCGGGTTGTCTGGAAAGCTGACTATTTGAGTTGGAAAGTTGACTATTTGAGTTAGGGATTGAGATAGGCAAAAGTTGTGGGCTTTAATACCTGCAGAATCACTGACTCTAGAGCCAAGCCATTCAGAGTGGTGAGCATTAAAGTCAACGACAACAACTATATTAGCTCATGGATAAAGAGAGAGGGCTTGGTCAATATGATCAGAAATAACGTCAAAAAGTGTGCAGTCTTGAGATAAAGGAGAGCGATATAAAACAAAGAGAAAGGCAATAGAGTGAAGTGGTGCTAAATGAAAGTACATAAAAGAACAGTCTGTGGATTCAAACCTAGTTTCACGACAAATGGGTGAATTCTTACGAATGTAAATGCCGAGGTAATGCATGTGACTATTCGAGACTTTACGAATCAGAGGAAGAATACCATCAACAATAAGATCACAAGATGAGACAGCCGAACTCAAATTAGTCTCACAAAGAGCAAGTAGGTCTGGTGAACTTTGCAAGAGATAAGACTCAACAGAAGAAAAGTTCCTTCGAAGACCACGAATATTAGTGAATGATAGGTTTAGAGAACTTAGGGATGATGATGGTTTTTTGTGTTTTATAGTTTTTGGTACTTTATTTATTTTTAAATTAGATTGAAGAACTTGCCTCAATGCATAGATAGTACTCAGAACACCGTTTAATAGCCCAAGTAATTGCCTCACTACTAATAATAAACCCTAAGCCGTAACAAAGGGCTCCAAATGTGGCCTCCGCAATGCACACCAAAAGTACAAACAGGGACACCATCCATGCGCAACGCGGCACTAGTAATATTTTGATTTTTTTCAGCTGTTGATGGAATAAGCCTCTCTGAGAGCTACCACAGGGTTCGGGAAACCTGACTACCAGCCGGCCT